>NC_054469.1:142038390-142338945 GCF_017639515.1 Carcharodon carcharias | reverse complement strand
AATAAATTGGCAATGAGGACAATGGACCTTTGCGGTAATACCACTCGAACAATGAAACAGCTAGTAAAAAGAAATTACTAGTAAAAATAAAGATGCCCGTCAATACTCCCAAAGCGCAAGGATCAAAAACAACTAAGTCCCTGTAGAGTTAAATAATTTTTGAAAAGACAATCAGACCAGGGAGCAGTGCAGCAGCTCTGGGTTTAAAGAATAAATGGGCCCGATCTGAATGACTGAGAAGTCTCCTGGAGTGCTCAAAAGCTACAAAAAAAAGGATCTGCAAGGGCAAGATGAAAAGACAGAATTAACCCAGCAAAAAAAATATTTCAGTAATTCTTTTTCAAGCAAAAAAAGAAGAGACCCATGATTGCAAGGATCCCAAGAAAGCGCGGGAAAAATACAACGACAGAGCTGCTGGCTGCAGATAGCCCCCAAAATTCAAAAACAGGACCAAAGGGAAAAGGAAAGAGTATCAGAGAAAAGTGTTGTTACCTTGAAAGTTTTACGAAGTTTAGAAAAGAAGGCCCACGATCGCTGGGAGACCACCAAAAGCAGAAAAACATGGGAAAGAGCAGAGAGACCTAACTGGCAGTGCTGACAGCCTGAGTAAAAAAAGAAAGTTACAGCTCTTAAAGTGGTAACAGCATTTAAAGTGGTAACTACAAAACAAAAGATACGATAGTAAACAAACTGACGGAGAAGAGAAAATAAAAGGGCAGGAAATTACTACACTTGCCGGATCTATGGGAAATTTTGAAAAGACTCTAGAAGGGTGGAGCTCCTACACTGAATGCTTTGAGTTTTTTGTCCTTGCAAAATGGAATTGAAAATTATAGAACGGTGGCAACTTTCTTAAGTGCAGTGGGAACTAAAACCTTTGGCTTATTAAGAAGCTTGGGGCAACCTGACAAACCTGGCACAAAATCCTATGAGGACATTGTAAAAGTCCTGAAGATGCAATTTTCTCCTAAGCCACTTGTCATAGCTGAAAGATTTAGGTTTCACAAAAGAAACCAACAATTGTGCAGTATGTTGCAGTACTTAAAAAGGTTCACTGAAAATTGTAAATTCAAGGAAGCACTAAATGAGATCCTCCATGACAGGTTGTTCTGTGGCCTTCCTAGTGAAGCAAACCAGAGAAAAAGGAATCTGCAGTCTGGTGTAACAAGAAGTAAAATCTGCATGTTATACAGCAGGAATGGGTGGACCAGAATGACACCGAGTCCAAAGAAAAGAATCCCTCCACATCTTGTCAGTGGTAGGTGGTTCACAAGGCTGGGTAATACGGCTACTGGAGGGCCAACCAATATATATGGAACTGGATACAGGGGCAGCAGTTTCTCTGGTCCCAGATGCTGTGTATGAGGAGAAGCTTAAACCTCTTCCTTTTTTGCCTGCAAAAATCGTTCTGAAAACATATACAGGGGAATTTGTACCTATGATGGCAGAATGGAAGTTAAAGTGGAACTAAATGGACAGACTGTTAAGCTATCACTGTTTGTGGTAAAAGGCAACTACCCAGCTTTAGTTGGACAGTCATGGCTTGAGCAGATCCGGTTAAACTGGGTAGAAGTACACAGCATTGCAAAAGAAGAAACTGGTCTGACAGCTGTTATTAAAAAATTGCTGTTGTTTTCAAAGGAGATTTGGGAAGCATGAAGGGAATCACTGTGAAATTGAATATCAAAGCTGACTCTCAACCAAAATTTCTGAAGACCAGAGCTGTGCCTTATGGATACAACCAAAAGTCGAAGCTGACCTGGAGCGTCTGGTCAAGCTGGGAGTCTTGGTACCTGTCTCCCATAGCAAATAGGCAACACCCATCATTCCAGTGCTCAAGAAAGACAGCCCTATATGCATCTGTGGAGATTTCAAGGTTACTGTTAACCCCATGTTGTGTGCTGAACAACATCCACTTCCCCACACTGAGGACCTTTGTGCTGGCCTGGCTGGTGGTTAGAAATTCAGCAAACTAGATCTATTCCAGGCCTACCTATAAATACACGTTGATGAGAAGTCACAAGAATGTCTTACCATCACAACAGACAAGAGACTGTACTGATATAACCTCTGGCCTTGTTTCAGAGGGCCATGGACCAGATCCTGAGCGGCTTGCATGCAATTCAGTGCTAACTAGATGACATCTTCATAATGGGCAGGACTGATGAAGATTATCCCAAGAGCTTGGATGCCACCATACAAAGGCCTGGGGAGTGTTGCCTATAGGTTCGCAAAAACAATTGCGAGTTTTTTTAGTCCTCTGTGGAATATTTGGGGTACACCATTGTTGCTGCTGGGCTTCACAAAGCACCCTCTAAGGTCAAGGCTTTATGGATGCTCCAGCTTCTCAGAATACCAGCCAGCTTCGCTCGTTCTTAGGGCTGCTGAATTATAACGGGAGATTTATTCTACAGCTGGGAACCCTGTTGATGCCCCTGCATGAGCTTCTGTGTCAGAACAAAGCCTGGAAATGGACAGAAGCCTTTCATGCTGTGTTCAAGAAGGCTAAATCAGCACTTATAGATTCTGACGCACTTTGACCACCCCTTTACCTCTACAACTTGCATGTGATGCATCGCATTATGGAGTTGAGGGCCGTTGTTTCACACATAATGCCCTCAGGTGTGGAGAGGCCCATAGTGTTCGCTTCATGGACTTTAAGCAAAGCTGAGAGCCAATATGCTCAAGTTGAATGCAAAGAACTGGGCATCATTTTCAGAATCTGGAAATTTGACCAGTACCTTTTATGGATGGAAATTCACACTGGTGACTGTTCATCGACCCCTCATCTCAATATTCGGTCCACACACAGGCATCCCTTCTTTAGCTGCAAGCAGAATGCAGCATTGGGCATTGATGTTGGGTGCTCACGCATGTGACATAAAATATCGAAAATCCATCTTGCATGGCAATGTGGATGGCCTTTCGAGGTTGCCACTACCAGTCAGCCATGTGGGCACTGCTCAGAAAGACATTTGCTACATTGCACATGTGGAGAACACATCCATTACTTCAGTCCAAATCAAGAAGGCCATTCGAGTAGACCCAACATTGTCCAAAGTCATGGACCTAGTGATGTAGGGCAGGGCAACTCTTTCCTGAATATCTGAGTCTCACCTGGCCTTCATCCTTAAGTTTCCAGGAGGATGGAGTTATCTGTCACTTTAGGATGTTTGCTTCGGGGCATGTGAGTTATTATTCCACAAACATTGAGGGAACTAGTGTTGAACCAACTGAATTTTGGAGACTGTGGAATAGTTTGCATGAAAGAGATTGCAAAAAGCTACTTCTAATGGCCTGGCCTGGACCAAGGCTTTGAAACCAAGGCCAGATCCTGTCCTTCATGTCAGAGTGTGAGAAACACGCCTCAATTAGCACCCCTCAATCCATGGGTTTGGCTGTAAAACCTTGGCAGTGCATTCATGTCGATTTCGCTGGACCATTTGAAGGAACAGTGCTCATGGTGTTGTGGATGCTCATTCCAAATGGCCCAAAGTTTCAGTGATGACCCTCTACTACAGCTGGAAGTACAATTCAAAGGCTAAGAGAAATACTAAGTTGTTACGGGTTACCAGAACAACTTGTGACCGACAATGGACCTCAGTTTGTCTTGCAGGAATTTGAGAATTTTTTGCGAAGTAACGGAATTCATCACATCACCTGAGCACGATACCACCCATCCACCAATGGGTTAACTGAGAGGTTTGTTCAAACCATGAAACACACTTTAAGTTTAAGGACATTTCTCCATTGAAAAGCATGTGGACACATTTCTGCTGACGTACTGAAACATGCCACATGCTACGATTAAAGCATTCCCAGCATTCCTACTAATGGGACAACAACTGTGCACTTGCTTTGATCTGCTGAGACCAACAAGAACATGAAAAGTTGCAAGATCAACAGCACAACCAAGTGGAGAGAAGAGCACAAAGATCAAAGCCGCGAATTTTCTGTTCTAGACAAGAGGTTTGAGCTTGTAATTATGCTACCAGAGCTAAATGGGTTCCTGCTACGGTGATTGCTCAGACAGGACCTATTTTGGGCACCAAACTGCAAATGATCTCACCTGGCAGAGACAAGTTGACCAACTGTTGCCAAGTCAAGCATCATTTAAGGATACAGCTCTTCAGGAAGAGCCATCTTCAAGTCAAGGAATGTTGACTCACTGCCTCAGTCTTGCTCAACTGAAGTTGAAGTTGTTTCACTTTCACCTGCATTAAACACAACTTCAGAATCGGCTACAAGTCCTAAATTGCCATCAGTCTCTGATGAACATTACCCTGTTAAAGCACCAGAAGTCTGCCATAATCCACACTGGGAGAGAAGACCTCCTGAGCATCTGAATTTATAAAGTCAGAGACTTGACATAGAGTCAATGGACATAGAGGCAGTCTACGCTCTTTCCCTAGTCCAGGAAATGTTTTGTTAAGTGACATTTCCAATAAAGGGGGAAGAATATGTTACGTATTGAATGTTTTGTTTGGCTTGCTGTACTTTGGAAGCCAGTGCATTATGGGATCGCAGAATCCATGTTGTTTTTAGTTCAGTTAGTGCAGTCAATAAATGAAGCACCATGTTCAACCGCTCCGCGCCTACGTAAGTATTTATCAATCTCGAAAAGGTTATCGGCCTGACTAATATTAAAGTATAACAAAAACTTTTAGTCACTACTTAGCAATTGAAATAAGAGAAGAAATTGGGAATATTGGAAATCTGTAAAGAAAAGTGAAAACACTGGACATAAATAAGTCAATCAGAATCTGAAGAGATATGTTGTTCAGTGTCCTTCAGAACTGAAAAAAATAAGATGAAACAGCATTTAATGTAATTGTGAAAAAGGGCCAATGGGGGTGAAAGGAAAACACAAAGAGTTAACAGGTGTTTAATGCTAAAGGGAAAGTCAACAAATATACAGGACTGTTAGGTGACATAAAAAAGAAAGACCTGCATTTACAAAGTGCTTCTCATGACCACTGGACGTTTCAAAGCAATTTACAACCATTGAAGTACTTTCGAAGTGTGGTCACTGTTGCAATGCAGAAAACGTGGTTGCCATTTTGCACAGAATAAATGATCACAAATGATAATGTGATAGTGATCAGATAATCTGTTTTTGTGGTGTTGATTGATGAATAAATATTGTCCAGAACACCAGGGATAACCCCCCTGTTCTTTTTCGAAATAGCGCAATTGGATCATTTACATTCAACAAATGAGGCAGATGGGGCCTTGATTTAACCTCTCATCCGAAAGACAGCATCTCCAACACCCTCAGTACTGCACTGAAAAGGCAGCCTTGATTAGGATAAACTCAGACGGGCCATAGACATATGGTAAAGATGCAATGGAAACAGCTAACACTGGAACAGTGGAAAAGACAACGGCCAGGATTTTCTGTTTGGTGAGGGGGCGGGGATTGGGAGTGGGCGCGGGCCTGATTGCTGCCCGCTATCGGGTCCACTTCAATTAAGGCCAATTAAGGCCTGCCCAGTGTATTTGCCGACTCTCGTGGATAGAGGGAGTGTGTGGGCGGTGGCAGGTGTGCACAGACCGCTGGGTCCAATGTTGACGCGGCAGTCTGTTTAAAAGAAGGCCTGGCAGCCTTCTGTAGGCTGCTCACAATGGCCAGTTCTAGGCTGCACCAGAGGGATTTGGGTGTGCAGGCCAGGCAGGAGGGGAGGCCAGAGGAGCAGGCCAGGCTGCAGGGTAGGCCAGAGGAGCATGCCAGGCTGCAGGGTAGGCCAGTGGAGCAGGGCAGGCTGCAGGGTAGTTCAGCACCCCTCGTTTTTCTGAAGAATATCTTGCTGCCCTTCTCAAGGAGATGGCAGCATGGCAGGAGGTGTTGGTTTCCCAGGATGGGAGGAGGAGGCCCCCCCCACATGACCAAACATGCCTGGGAGGAAGTGGCGGAGGTGGTGGGCTCCCATGACGTGGTTCGGCGTACCTGGATCCAGTGCCGCAAGCGCTTCAATGATTTGTTGCGCTCTGGCAGGGTGAATACCTTTTTGGCATTGGGCATTGAATCCAGCAGGTAGCCTTACCCTCTGAGGCAACCCCCCCACCCAAGTCTTTGCTGGGTGACCAAGCAGATACTGCCCATGCTGAGGTCAGCCTGAGTGGGTCATGAAGAGACGAGTTCTCCCCCGCACCATGTGTTGTCCTTAGTCACACATGACCAGTTTGGGGGCAACCCGGAGGAGCTGCAGCTAGGCATATGCTCAGAACTCCAGGACATGTCCTATTCAGGGTGATGAGATGGTGGAAGGGGACCTCAAGCTGTGGTGCAAAGAACCATCTGCTGCCCTCTGTGCTGCATAGCGCCTCTTTGCTACAGAGGAAATACGTGTGGTTCCTAACATGATGTACGCAGCATGTGTCCAAGGGGGCATTGGGAGGTAGGGAGCAGGCCTAACATCTTGGTCTGAGTGATCAGCAGCAGCTGGAGGTCTGCTATGCCCCATGCTGGTTGGGGTGTGGCATGTGTGAGCAGAGTCCATGTGTAATTCGACCTAATGAACGGTCTCTCTTTTTCAGGAGAAGAATGCTCATAATGCATCCGAGTGTGCGAGGGCTGGAGGTGGCCAGGCACAGCTCTCCATATTAAGCCGTTTCAAACAGGAGGCCCTTGAGCTGGAGAGGCACCATGCACTCAGGTTTACTGGTGTTGGTGAGGCTGGGGTGACATGGCCAGGTATTTAAGGGCAACAGTGAGGTCCGCATTGTCCTCCCAACAGCCTCAGCATTGAAGATTGTTAAATTAGTTATTGTTGCAACATTGCTGGGCCATTGGTTCTGGAAGGTTGAGCACATAATGAGCCGGGGGGATGGACATGAAGTTTGTCAGTGTGTGCACGCTAACTGATCCACTGTCCTTGTTCTTCCTTTCAGCATCATCAGAGCACAGCTGGGAGGAGAAGCAGCAGATGCCCCCTCTCACACCTGAGGGCCCTGAAGTCTCACCAGCGTCACACCATTTCTGCGAGGCAGGCACCAGCGCAGATACTAGTACCTCGGTGGGAATTCGAACATCGGCTAGAGTCCTGGGGCACAGTGGTGAGGGCACTTCACAGTCACTGGAGGAGCTGTCAAAGACAGAGAGTGCCCATGGCGCCAGCAGTCAGAGGACGGTGGGGGACCAGGCACATCCTCAGTTGGTGCCTGATGATGTGCAACACAGCAGGGGCAGGAAATGCGACCAGGTGTGCGGGAGCATCTGGGTTACATGAGGCTATGCTTGGCTTAGTCTCTGTGGTGGAGGATTCTACGTGGACGATCGGCAAAGCAATGAGCCACATGTCCGAGTGCCATGTGTCATCCATGGAGAAAGTGGTGACTCCCGTGGAGAGCCTACTCCAGGAGACTCGCCAGGGCTTCCTGGGGATGCGCTCTGACCAGCAAGCCCTCACATTGGCAATGACCTCAGTTGGTCACTGCCAGTGTAGGAGATGGTGTGAGCATCAAGCTTCCCAGCTCTTTGCACATCCATCCATGGTGAGCAGGGAGGTTGGAGGTGACCTCACGTTCGTGCAGCAGCTTCCTGTCATCTCTGCGGGCTTCTCTCAGGGCACTCCAGGTCAAGGCACCAGCTCCTCCGCCCCCCTCCCAGTATGAGCCACAGTGAGGCTGCGACGACTTGGGAAGTGCCAGCTGCGGAACTGGCAGCTCACTCCCAGGCGGGACCAGCACTGCCTCCATGGGCTAGAGACGGCTGCCAAGGTCATCAGAGCCAACAGGAGAGCAGAGTCAGCAGGCTGTCTCAGGTGCCACTCCAAGCGATGGGGCAGCATCAAGACGTAGCAGCCAGAAACGAAAGCATAAGGCACATTAGGCACACCACAGGCTTTTCACAGGTGCTTTTCTGTTGGCCTGAGATTAGGTCCTTTTGATTTATTTTGGATTGTTTATACTGTTGTTTAATAATTGTGAGAACTTCTGATTCACACATTAAATGCCAGATGTGTGACCATGGCTGAGGGTGGCTCGTTTCTTCGATATGTGTATGTTTAAGAAAAGTGTCATGAGAGTTTATTTGGACATTCATCTTTCTGTACAAGGCCCTTAATTACTGCTGGTGACCTGGCAGATTTTGCACTTAGGTGCCGAGGATTGAGGCGCCTGCCCAGGCTTGTCCTGGTGATCCATCTGTGTTGTGCTAGCTGAAGGTTCATTGGATTAAAGCATCCCGGGTGTCCCTGCCTCCTTGGAGTAGACCCTTGGAGCTGACCTTGGAGTCAGCGTGTACCCCCACAGCATTTCCCTGTGCATGCTCATCCTCGGAATCATTGCTGGACTCATCTTGTGCAGCCGCAGACACTGCGTCGATGTCTTCATCGTCCACTGCATCCCCCCTTTCCAGCGCAAGACTGTGGAGAGTGCAGCATGCAACCACTATCACCGAGACACGATCTGGGGGGTACTGGCGTGCACCCCTTGAACGGTCCAGGCATCGGAAGCACATCTTGAGAAGACCGATGGGTCTCTCCAACACAACCCTTGCCATCCAACTGGGCTGGAGCACTGAAGTGACCTGGCACCTGGGAGTGTCTGAGGATGTAGGCGTCATGGGAGCTACCTGGGTACCTTGCACACACTTGTAGAATCAGCATCCTGTGATCACACACTATCTGCATGTTCATGGAGTGGAAGCCCTTCCTGTTGACGAAGGCACCGGGTTCACCTGCTATTGCACCCTGACCATGGGGGAAGCCTCTGGTTCACTGTGTCTGGCTTGCCTGGTCCCAATCGAAGTGGATGGAATTCAATGCATGCCTGAACAGAGCATCTATAACCTTCTTGACACAAGTGTGGACAGCTGATTGGGAGACACTGCAAAGATCACCCACCGACCCCTGGAAGGAGCCAGAGGCATAGAAGTCAAGGGCAGTTGTGGCCTTCAGGCCACTGGCATGGGGTGTCCACCCACACAGTTAGGGGAGATCTCAGGCTCAATCATCTGACAGATAGTTCACTGTCTCCCTTGACAGTCAGAGCCTCCTTCGGCACTGTACCTCAGACATATTGAGGTAACTGCTTTGCTGCCTGTATACCCTGGCAGCAGGATAGTGGCGTCTTCTGTGGCCCCTTCCACCTTGGACTACCTCTTGGTCATGCGCCCCTTCTGCCTCTGCCTGTACTCCCAAAGGTGACTCCCTTGGAGGTTGAATGTGCACTCCTCCTTCTCACCCTCCCTTCCTCCTCAGGGGAGCTGCCTCCAGTGGACAGATCAGACCCCATACCCAGGCTAAGGGAAGGCTTCCTGAAAGTTACAGGCCTGGAAAAGATTCCTCACAGCAGAGTGCTGACCTGAAGGTTAAGAGTCCAGAAAAAGCTGCTGGGATGTGTTCTGAAGTGCTGCAGATCACACAGGCAAGTTTAAAAAACTTTTGCCAATAAATACTTCACAGACCAGATTCACAACCCCACTGAGCCTTTATCCCGCCCGTGGATGAGGTTAATAGAAATGTCTCCTACCTGCCTGCCCGTTGTGCCCGTGTGCTGACCTGAAGATCGCATGGGCATCAAAAAATTGGTGTCATTTGAAGACTAAAGGGCCTTAAGTGGCCCGTTAAGTAATGGCGGGCGCGCGTCGGACTTCATCGTGCGCCCACCCAGTGAAATATTGCAATGGCGCCCAGTGACGTCAGGACACTCTTCTGATATCACCATGCGTCATTCTACGCGTGGACGTGTGGGGCCCGCCACCTGCATGTCAAACAAAAAATTCTGTCCAAGAAACTATGGAAAAGGTGAGAAACATTGGAAAATTAAGGGGAAATACAGAAAGAGACTGACTTGCCTTTTATTTCCAAAGTTTTTATTTAAAAGATTAGAAATAATTTGATTTTCTCCTCCCTCATAAAATTGTAATATACCAAAATCAGAAAAAAGTTGAAACATTGTCACTAAAGCACAAGTATTTATATATGCAACAGAACATTTTTGGAATGAACTATCTATAACCACTCATTCTTGTGTTCCTATTGTTTAAGATGCTGCACACAGCTATCCTTCGTTTAGCACACTCAGTATGTTCCTGAAAAGTGGTGTGCTCAATGAAAACATGCTAAACAAAAATCACTTTCCCCTAAGGAAACATGAAATAAGTAGTTGCTTGGTCTTACAGAACTTGAGGATTGTTGAAAAAAGAGACATGCTATTCAAGCTTTTTGTCTTGCACTCACTAAGACGGATTCAGAAGAATATCAAATCTAAAGGGAACAACAATTTATATTGCATGAGAAGAGGGCGCTGATTGGTTGGCAAGAGGACTCTAACTGGTAGGTGCACTGCCACGGAGAATACCGTCCCTTTTGCTCTGATTAACTACCATTGGAAGATGACTACTTTAGACTGAATAACTAACAGTTTGGCAAACAGATTTCCCATAATGGTAAATTTTTTAATGTCAGTGCATTAAAACATTAATTAGAAGTAACTATATTAGGATTCAAATATATTAAAATCACACTGCAAAATCTGAATCATTAAATCGTATACTCTAGCAGTGTTATAAATTACAATTGGAATTTACTTCATGCCAATGGACTAAAAGTAATAGATATTTTTAAAAAATTCTTCAAAATGCAACAAATAAAATGGGTCTTTAGCCCACAGATATAGGTAGAGGCATCAGGCATGTGTTCAATTTTGCCTACATTGGCAAACATTTTCTGATGGACGCTCTTTGGTATTGAATTAAATAATTAAGATAATCTGACTTCGGATGTTGGAAATAGATTCAGCTATTAATTATCTGTTGTAATGAGAACAAATAAATACATTATTAGTCAACAATATTAAAGATAGTAGAAGGCACAGGATGATCTAATTACTGACAGTTTCATGTGCAAAGATTATTTAGTTTACAGTATTTACAAATAGCTGATTTTAAGTTATTTATTTTACTAATGCTCTATCTTACTCAAAATATGTCATGTATAACTACTACAACCATCACATAAATCTACATTCTCTGATTGACATTATTCTAACACCAGTGTTAAGCTGCTTCTCATATATAGGTTATATATAGGTCATATGTGCTATTATAATACTAACTGGAAAGTCTAGGCTATCATCTCTGGCATTGAGAATTTAGGCCCAGATTTGTGCTCAGTCGGGCTGACTTCAGGAATCCTTTAGAAATAGCAGATGGAACCCAATTGTCTTAGTTTTTGTCTCAGTTATCTCAGGAGGGGTTTGTGTACAGTTTGATTGACAGTTTTACCAGGTTATTAAGTAATTAGTTGTCTTTGTTATTATCTGCTGAATATGTTGCTTGTTTTCACAACTGAATGACCACTTCAAGGGGTTTAATTTTTTCAATGGGTGTGGAGATTTTTTCAGTTTGAAGCATGGTTAGCTAACAGCTCTAATAGATTTTTAGAAGTTTGTTTTTTTTTCATATTCATTCCAAAGACTTCACGTTGCTATTACATGGCTCCTGAGCTCTGCTCATTATGAAAACTAGCTGACTGGCTATGGAATATACATGGGATACTATGGGCACATTCGTCCCAGATTTGCACTAAGTGCAGTGGTGGGCGGGTAAAACAATGTTTTATCCACTGGCCGCAATGGCACCTTTGCACGCTGCATCGTCCCAAACCCTCCACATTAATTATGCATTCCCAGGAAACATGCCGCTTCCATAGCGGCAGCCTCTCATTTGCCTGCCACACCATTATCTCAGCATTTTATCGCGCCGGGCGCCATATTTAAAGTGCAGCCGCGTGCACACCTCTCGGTGCTTTCAGCTGCAAAGGAGACATGGCCCTGAAAGGCAAAAAGACTGCAGCCCCCAGGTTCAATGAGGCGTCCCTCGAGCGCATTTTAGATGCAGCGGAGGCTCACCGTGATGACCTCTACCCCTGCTCTGGCCGCAGGAGGGGCAGCAACCTCTCTAATCCGGCTTGGGAGGCAGTAGCGGTCAACGACAACGCCCTGCAAAAGAGGACAGCTACCCAGTGCTGAAAGAGGATGAATGATCTCCTCCATTCCGCCAAGGTAAGTTACTCTTCTCATCACTCTTAACTCACACTCACAAACCCATTTAACATTCACCAGGCCCTTACTCATTGCTAGTTCAAGGGACATCACCATTCACTCTCACACACACCTTCATTGTCCTCATCCTAACCATGGAACCACACATGACAGACATATTTATCATCTGGCCTGGCAGGCATCCTGCTTACACTCTTTCCATCTCTATTCATGTAGGACAAGCTGGCACACAACAACAGGGAGTGGCCGCAGACAGGTGGAGAAATATCTGAAATTAAGGTCCTCACGGACTTTGAAAACAGTGATCCAGCTGGCCGGCGAGGATCTGGACCGTTCCCTGCTGATAGTGAGGTCGGCGGTGCTCTACCAAGTGAGGATCCAGCAGTACAACATCCATCAGACAACCATGCCGTGAGTGATATTTCCTGGTTCACAGGCCACTGCAATGAACTAATTATCTCTCCTTGCTTTTGCAGGCACATTTGGGAAACAGCCGAGAATCCACGACTCAGGGCCTCCAATCAAGCCTCAAGGGAAGCTCAGAAGAGGAATCCGCTGAAACCCTTATTGAAGACCCATCACAGCGTCGTTCATCCACACCCTCCACCAGTGCAGAGACACACACCTCAGTGGGACCTAGCTTTAGAGTAGCCTCGGGATCACAACCTGTTGAGCACATCGCACTTTCTGATCCACAGCAGCCAGCAGCAGGGACTTCCCAGCTGACTGCACTCGGGGGACTGCTGGTGGCCAGAGGTTTGCGGAGTCTGAGTCAGATGACGAGCCTCTGGACTTGGTCATGTCACTGTTGCTGGAGCTGAAAAGGCAAGCTCAGGGACATCAGGAAGGGATGTCTGCTGCAATCCTCAGATGGCAAGTCATGAAGGAGGAGTCCATCCGCCTTCAGGCTAAGGTGATATGTTATCGTGCTAACACACAGAGGTTAACAGTGGCAGGATGGTGGTCACTCCTGCACTGCTGCTTGGGCTGAACTCCATTGCTAACATCATAGTTGGCCCCCAACAGTGTGTATGCGAGAGGGGTGCGGGCCAGATCGATCTCACTCCAGCTATCCCTTCTCCTCAATGAGTCAGCCGGAGGCCGCTTGGGCACCTGTAGGGAGAAGGATTAGCAGGTGTACCCCCAGGGGCCATTCATCCAGGTGACTCCACGAGTGTCCGGCCCATTAAAATCCCCTCTTTCTGTGATCTCAGCAGCTCTAGCTCCTTAGGCCGAAAAGGGTGCCACTGCCACACAGCAGGACCTCAAAAGCAGGCCAGGGCCGTTGAGGTCTCAGCCCTCCAGAGGACGCACTCCAAGGTCAACACAGTCAGCACGGCGTAGCTGTCAGCAGGCTGCCTCCACCTCTATTGTAGATGTCCATGAGCACCAAGATGTAGCAGCAGGGTAAGGAAGGTTAAGATGATGCAGTTGCACAGCCTGGGCACGGGTGTTAATCACTTGTACAATATGTTCACTATTGTAAATAAACTCTCAATAATGTCTCCCTGCCTATGGCCCCTTGCTCATGTCACTGAGATGCGAAACTTTCCTACTCAAGATAAAGGCAGGTGTCTCAGTCCAGGCCCCCCACCCTGTGCTTTGTGCATTCTTCACAGCAGTGATGATCCAGCCTCACACTCCCTGGACATATCAGTGATGCCTACACATCGACAGTGCTTGTCATTGCTGCCAGATTGTCATGCATAAACATCACAGAGTTCTGTCATTCTCTGTGTGTGCTCTCAACACCTTTAAGGTGGGGCTGGTCTCTATCTCTTCAGCATCTGTGACCAGTAACACTGTGCTCCTGAAGGGCTCAGGTGCTGAAAGCTATCAAAGGAACAGGTGCTTTTAAAGTTCCATGACTACATCTCCATGGTATGACCCTGACCACAGGACGCAAGCAAGCTGCCCTTGGCCAGACAGGAGTCAGACATTCACAGAGGTTATGTGAAGATCTATGCAGTGTCCTCACTGCATGTCGTCATCATTCTCCTGCAATCGACCGACTATTAGGGCCACAATGACTGGAGCATTATCACGTAGGGTATGTGCGCTGCCATAAGCCAGATTGGAGTCAAACATTCAAAGATGTAATGTGAGGATCCATGGTTTCTCCTCACTGCATGTTATCATGGTCCTCCTCAAATCTAGCAGCTATGAGGACCTCCTGAGCACGCCTATCTCATCTGGCCAGTGCGAGGACCCCTCATCGCCATCATTGTCACCTTCGAGGACCTCATTAACCTGATCACCGTCGATGTCCTCCTCGTGTAGCTCCTCAATCTCTTCCTCAACCAGTTCCTCTGCCCATTGGAGCGCCAGGTTGTACAGGGCGCAGCTGGCAATGATGATGCATGCCACCTTCAGTGGACTGTATTGCAGGGCTCCACCTGAACTAGGCACTGGAACCTCATTTTCAGCATCCCGATGGTTGGCTCCATCAAGTTGCAAGTTGCAGTATGAACCTCATTACACATTTGTTCTGTTGCGGTCTAAGGCCGCTGCACGGGGAACATCAGCCACATCCTCTGCGGTTAGCCCTTGTCCCTTAGGAGCCAACCCTGCAGCCTCTGTGGCCCCTGGAAGACGCCAGAGATCTATGCCCGACTGAGAATGTAGGAATCGTGGACACTCCCTGGATGTCGTGTGCAGATCTGCAGGATGCTTTTGTGGTGGTCGCACAGCAGCGAAGATTCAGTGAATTTTTAAAAATTTGTTCATGGGATGTGGGCTTCACTGGCTAGGCCAGCATTTATTGCCCATCCCTAATTGCCCTTGTTCAGAGGGCATTTTTAAGAGTTAACCACATTGCTATGGGCCTGGAGTCACGTGTACACCAAAGCTGGTGAGGATAGCAGATTTCCTTCCCAAAAGGACATGAGTGAACCAGATGGGTTCTTACGACAATTGACAATGTTTTCATGGTCATCATTCGACTTTTAATTCCAGATTTTTATTGAATTCAATTCCACCATCTGCATTGGTGGGATTCAAACCAGGGTCCCCAGAGCATTGGCTTGGGTCTCTGGAACACTAGTCCAGTAAAAATACTACTACACCACCGCCTCCCGGAAGCCTTTGCGGTTGATATAGTTGACCCCTTGCTGTGATGGAGATCTGAGCGCCAGGTGAGTGCAGTCAATTGCACCCTCCACCTCTGGGAAACCAGAGATTTTAGCAAATCCAATCGGTCGTGTACCCTGGCTGCCCTGGTCCCGGTTAAAATGCACAAAGTTGTGTTCCCTTGCGAAGATGGCATCCAAGACCTCATGGATGCATTTGTGGGTGGAGGCTTGTGATTTCCCACCGAGGTTGCCTGTGGAGCCCTGAAAGGAGCCACTGGCATAAAAATTGAGCGCCGCGGTCACTTTCACAGCCGTTGGCAGTGGATGCCCTCCATGTCCCTGTGGTGTCAAATCCTACAATGGCTGGCAGATATGACGGATCAGGTCCCTGACCTTCTCATCATGTTGTCTGCTCACGCCGTCGAGCACACTTAACACCAGTAGGTACAGAAAATTCCGCCCCATGATTTCATTATGCAAATACTCCTTTAAATTCTCAGCAGTTTGCAGAAAATACCTTTAAATGATCAGAAACTGCAATGGAAATTGTTTTTTTGGGTATTCAGATCTAGATGGGGTTCTTTGAGGCTTGTCTATTTTCCCAAAGTAAGCGCAGTCTTCAGTGAAACTGTTCTCGGTCATCTGCAGGAATGGGTCTAGCTAGGTACTGACCAACGACAGCTCGCTGTGACTCTTCAGCAGTGTGTGCCGGAGCCCCAACTGCCACTTCCCAACTGCCACTTCTTCCAGAGGGTGCTGCTCCTCCCTCTGCGCAGTCACGCACCCCCATCACTTTTCTCTGTCATCTCCGCTCTCTGTACACCACGAGGCATACAGCTAGTTCACCAGGCTCCATGCTCCTGATGCACTCCCCCTGCTGCATGAAAGAGAGAGACCTGTGTATTAGCTTGGGTTTTCTAAGAACCTCTCTCGGTTAAGTCTGAAGGCCCTTAACACACCCTAGAGAGTGCTGAGCACCACTTGGATGGCCAGAGTTTAGTGCACTGCATGGCTGCCTGAAACCCCAAACACCTCCTCCTCACTCCACCTGACCAATTGGCGGCAGCCTTCCGCACTGGACTGCATGCTGTGCTCTCAGCTCAGGCATTATCCTAACCCACACTGCAAGGCTGCACTGTTAGCTTGAACCATGGGGGAGAATGGTCCAAACCAGAACGATAAGATTGCAAGGAGCTGTGAGTACCTCCAATAGCTTTAACAAGGAGATTGTACAATATGCCCAGTTGCCCAACTGTTATGCAGTCTACTAAAATGCTCATTAGCTTGCAGTCAGTGCCGGTGCGGTTAAAAGCTCTGGAGCACTTGGTGGCACTTTCATGCATCTACATTACTTGAGTGGGCAGATAAGCTAAAGCCCCAATTCCATGCATGTCAATGTGGCTTAACTGTCTTAGTTGCAGAGGAATGGTCACTTTCTACAAGGTTTCCCTAACACGTGGCCGCTTCCTTCCCCCAATCCCTGCACATGCTTGTGCACTACCTTCAATCATAAGGCTGTCCTTGCCTCCACCCCCAATTCGCCTCAACTGCTGGGCAGTACTTGCCCCCACTCTCAAGTTGCCTCAGCCTTGAAGTCCAACAGGCGACCCGGACGAGCACTGCACAACATTACTCTGCACTCATCTCTGAGTTCCCCTCAAAGTGAAGCCTGTCAAGTGCATGCCTTATATATGCTGTTGTGAAACGTGACATGCAATCACGCTGACATGGGCGGACGATCCAGCAGGGCGGTATGATTCTGGTGGGCTGGCCTTATAATGATACGTAGATATATTACAGTGAGGTTCCCAATGTCCAATGGCGGGGAACACAGCCCTCCCATTGACAGGCTGAGCGGATGATCGCAAACTAGTTTCACAACGTCGTGAAACCGATTTCTGGCCTTCTCATCATGTTGTCTGCTCACGCCGTCGAGCACATTTGACACCAGCAGGTACAGAAAATTCTGTCCCATGATTTCATTATGCAAATACTCCTTTAAATTCTCAGCAGTTTGCAAAAAATACCTTTAAATGATCAGAAACTGCAATGGAAATTGTTTTGTTGGGTATTCAGATCTAGATGGGGTTCTTTGAGGCTTGTCTATTTTCCTAAAGTAAGCTGCTTGAGGCTGTAGTTTGTTAAAACCATTACTCTTTACTTACAGCTACTATGTACATATTAGGACTTCTGCATGATGTTGGAACTTCTCCTTCCTTCAAATCTGTTACTCAATCATGTGGTGCTACAACATCGTATATTGGCATCATGTGTTTCTGATGTAATCCCTTTACAGAAATGACTTCCAACCAAAACAGCATTGCAAAATCATATTCCTATATGGCCTTTCAACTTTCTGATCTCTTTTTGTTGGTGAGACACCATATGTGCTAGTATCACCACCACAGTGGCAATGATTTTCAGGGGCAGTAAGTAGATAGAAACCTCAGGGCATTTGATATTAAAAAAATTTTTTATTCTTTCACGAGACGTGACGTCGCTGGCAAGGCCAGCATTTTCAATGCCCATTCTTAATTGAGAAGATGGTGGTGAGCTGCCTTCTTGAACCACTGCAGTCCATGTGGTGTAGGTATACCCATAATGCTATTAGGGAGGGATTTCCAGAATTCTGACCCAACAGCAATGAAGGAATGGCAATATAGTTCCAAGTCAGGATGGTGTGCGCCTTGGAAGGGAACTTGCAGGTGGTGGTGTTTCCACACATCTGTTGCCTTTGTCCCTTCTAGGCGGTGGAGGTCATGGGTTTGGAAGGTGCTGTCAAAGGAACCTTGGTGAGTTCCTGCAGTGCATCTTGTAGATAGTACACACTGCTGCCACTGTACGCCAGTGGTGGAGGGAGTGGATGTTGAAGGTGGTGGATGGGGTGCCAAACACGTGGACTGCTTTATCCTGGGTAGGCTGAGTTTCTTGAGTACTGTTGGAGATACACTCTTCCAGTCAAGTGGAGAATATTCCATCACACTCCTGACTTATGCCTTGTAGATAGTAGACAGGCTTTCGGGAGTCAGGAAGTGAGTTATTCTCTACAGAATTCCCAGTCTCTGACCTGTTCTTGTAGCTACAGTATTCATATGGCTGGTCCAGTTCAGCTTGTAGTTAATAGTAACTCCCAGGATATTGATAGTGGGGGACTCAGCAATGGTAATGCCATTGAATTTCAAGGGGATATGGTTGGATTCTCTCCTTTTGGAGATGCTTATTTCCTGGCACTTGTGTGGCGTGAATGTTACTTGCCACTTATCAGCCCAAGACTGAAGGTTGTCCAGGTCTTGTTGCATATGGGCACGGACTGCTTTAGTATCTGAGGAGCGGCGAATGGTGCTGAACACAGAGCATGCCCACTGTGACCTTATGATGGAGGGAAGGTCATTCATGAAGCAGCTGAAGATAGTTGGACATAGGACTCTACCCAGAGGAACTCCTGCACTGAGGTTCTGGGACTGATATGATTGACCTCCAACAACCACAATCATCTTCCTTTGTGCTATGACAACAACCAGTGGAAAGTTTTCCCCCTGATTCTCATTGACTCTGGTTTTGCTAGGGCTCCTGATGCCACACTTGGTCAAATGCTACCTTGATGTCGAGGGCAATCACTCTCACCTCACCTCTGGAGTTCAGCTATTTTGTCCATGTTTGGACTAAGGCTATAATGAAGTCAGGGGCTGAGTGGCCCTGGTGCAATTCAAACTAAATGTCAGTGAGCAGGTTACTGCTGAGTAAATGCCACTTGAAACATTGTTGACAACTCCTTCCATCACTTTGCTTATGATTGAGAGTAGATGGGTGGGGCGTAATTGGCTGGGTTGGATTTGTCCTGCTTTTTTGTGGACAGGACATAACTGGGTAGTCCTCCACATTCAGCATAAATGTCAGTGTTGTAGCTGTACTAGAACAGTTTGACTAAGAGTACAGCTACTTCTGGAGCACAAGTTTTCAGTAGTATTTTTGGAATGTTGTCAGGGCTAATAGCTTTTGCAGTATTCACTGCTTTAGCCATTTCATGATGTCATGCGGAGTGAACCAAATTGGCTGAAGACTGGTATCTGTGATGCTCGGGACCTCAGGAAGAGGCTTAGATGGATCATCCATCTGGCATTTCTGGCTGAAAACTGTTGCAAATTGACCTTGTCATTTGCCCTGGTGTGCTGGACTCCCCCATCATTGAGGATGGGGATATTTGTGGAGCCTCCCCCTCCAGTGAGTTATTTAATTATCCACCACAATTCACAATGAATGTAGCAGGTCTGCAGAGCTTAGATCTGATCTGTTGGTTGTGGGATTGCTTAGCTCTATCTGCATATGCTGCTTTCACTGTTTGGCATGTAAGTAGTCCTGTCTTGTAGCTTCACCAGGCTGACACCTCATTTTGACATGTCTTCCTGCACTCTTCATTGAACCAGGGTTGATTCCCTGGCTTGGTGATAATGACAGAATGGGGGATATGCCAGGCCATGAGGTTACAGATGCTGCTGCTGCTGATGGCTCATAGCACCTCATGGATGGCCGGTTTTGAGCTGCTCATCCTGTTCGAAATCTATCCCACTTATCATGGTAGTGCCGTGTGAGATTCAAACCCAGGTCCCCAGAGCATTTGCGTGGGCCTCTGGATTACTAGTCTAGTAATAATACCACTATGCCACCACCGCCTCTCCAATTCAGTTCAATGAAATGGGTCAAGCTTATGATGGACAGATCAGGGTAAGTGCGGTGTCTTTAGAGAGGAATAAAAATGGCTGTTTTGAGGGCCAGAGTTTCAGAACAGGGCCTTTCTGTCCTATTTCACTTGTCAGGCAGCCTCTATGTTGTTCAGAAATGGATGGTTTCCTTCAGTAAACATCAAGTCAAAAGTTTATAAATATCACTATTTTGCATCCAAATGGTATGAAAAATAGAATGAAGCTAGTTCATTTTCAGGTCTTCCAGTCTATAAAAAGATATTTAAAAAAAGCTGTCGTGGGAATGAGCAAAGAGATTTGGCGCCAGGAATGTAAGAGAGGAAGAGACTATACAAGTTCATGCAACTCGTTTAAATAATTCCATATATTACTCTGTTTTCCGTACCTATTAACCCTTTCTCTGGTAAACATCTATCCACTTCTATCTTGAATTTGTCACTATCTGGAACCAATCCGCAGATATTCTATTACATACATTCATTATTATCCATGTAAAGTAATTAAATTCAAGCAGTCGGTTCACTTCCCTCATGTGAGTCTGGGTCTGTGTGCCCTTGAATCACAATGTGTGATTATGTCAAACATTTTTTTTTCAGGTAGGCATCTGAGACACATCAGCACTTAAAAAAATCTCCTATTCAAAATATTGAAAAATTTACATCCACTTCTGTTTTCTGCTCAGTTTCTGTTTGTTCAAAATGGAGTGTGGATTCACTGGCTGCACAGGCATGATCTACTTAGCTATGACCAAATAACTTAATCGCAGGCTGGAACAGCGAAGGCCCAAGGCTCCTAAGTATGTGCAGGTGTACTAAACAGTTAAGTCACAAAGTTTACCAAGAGATTACTGGTAGGCATGCTGTTACTTGTCTAGTTAAGATCACTCCATTCAGATCTTTGACCTGCAAGATTATCATGAAGCCTGTTGGGGAGGATTCCAGTTCCTGTTGACAGGTCTATCCTTCAGATTTCATTCCGAAACCAATCTGGCTGGTTAATCAACAACCAAACCTTTGATTCCTACCTCTCTGGCTTAAATATTGCCTTTACATAGTCAACATAATGGTGACAAAAAACATCATAAGAATCACCTCCAAATTGGCAAGCTATAGCAGACCGGGGGAGAAAAGGAAAGAAAGGAATTCAAAATGGAATACAATTAACAGTACTTTTGCATCTTGCTTACTCAGGAAATCCTTCCAATTTATCAAACTGGTCTTCTTTCAAAGAAGTAACCATGCATCTTGGTTTGGTTCTGAAGAAGCATTGTGGCAGTGTAGACGAACTGTCCTCCATTTGGCCTTCAGCCCTGATTGACTCTACAATTGATCCAGATACATTTGCTGGATTCAACAGCGGGATGTTTAAGCACATTAGTATTTGTTGACTGAAAAACTTGTCCGTCCTGTTCCTGGACACTGCTACTTCAGATGATATCACCTCGTTGCAGCTGTAATTACGGTTTCAACAGAAAACCACAGCTAGATTTCTGCAAAAATTTAAAGCAGGCACAGCTTTCATTAGCAGCCATGTTAACAGAATGACTATGTTTGCATTAGTTCTAAATCTGCCTCATGGCAAAGTGGTACACAGCAACAACAGTTCCCATTTATATAGCGCCATTCAGATAATAAAATGTCCCAAAGTGTTTCACAGTGGTGTAAATACAGAAATTGACACAGAGCTAAATAAATATTTGGATAGGTGATCAAAAGCTTGGTCAAAGCGCTTGGTGGCCTAGAAATTGAATTGAGTCTGAATTGGGCACAATCAAGAGCTCTAACAATTTTGTAGAAAGCTGCCAGGGGCATTTTATACAACTCCCAGCCATTATGGAGTTAAATGTATTTCTAACACTCTACAGATTTAGGAGGTTGGCCTGTTAATTGGACCTCTTTGCACCAGTTTTCCTCTGATATCTTTACTGAAGAAGTTAACAAATCTGATCATCAGTGAATAACAATATTAATCTAGAGATTATAATTGGCAATATTTTGACATGTTTTCATAGTAATCATCTATTGAAGACATGGAGTAAAGAACCCTAGGGACTAAGTCCCTTGGTGGGGGTGGGAACAGGGAGACTTTTCTGCCGCAGAGGCAACTGAAAATTTGCACCATATCTGCGATGCTGGCCCAATTAATTATATAGTCTGGGGTTTCCAGACTGGATGGCTGGATGGCTCACATCCCATCATCATATCCAGGTGCCATATTTAAAAGGTGCCCGGGCATCAGCTGATCCATTGATGGGTCATAAGATCCAGCTCTTGAAAGGTCCTGAAGATAGAATAACCACCTCCTGGAAGGTCCTGAAGATAGAAGATGGATATCCTGGAAGATTCTGAAAATAGAAGATCAATATCCTGGAAAGTCCTGAAGATAGAAGATGGACCTTCTGGAAGACCCCGAAGATAGAAATTCCACCTCCTTGAAGGTTCTGAAGTCAGAAGATCCACGTCATAGGTGGTCCACATCTACTGCTGCACACAGAGTTCTAGGGTCGGTCGCTGGAGGCCTCCATCTTCCCTTTTGATCTCCACAGGCTGCCCCAGGCCTTCGTGCAGCTAAGTCCAACATTTATTGGTCCAGACATGTTCTGGACCATGAGAGGACTTGCTGGCAGGGCAGAAAATTGGACAGGGAGTGATGATTCCGGTCAGGCCTTCATCTCCATCCCATTAACAGGAAGCAAAATGCTTTAACACTGGCCTCTGATGGGAATGGTGACCCACAATGATAGGGAGGGGCTCACGTTCCCACTGTCATTTTATGCAGGTGGGAAGCTGACTTTCCGGCTGCTGCCTCATTGCCACCCCCCCCACCACACCCCCATCCCCATCCTGCCTGCCATTAAACCTGCCGGGGGGTGTGGGAGGGGGGAAGAGGAATATTTCACCTCCCCTTGTTGGAATTGTGGCACAAATGTTACTAGGCATTTATTAATATAACACTAAATGTGGTTCTGGTCTTTCAGTGGCTGTTTCATTATCTGAGGAATTGTGAATGATGCTGACCATCAACAGCAAACTGGCATTGGTGATACAACTGAAGATGGTTGTGCCTATAAGGCTATCTTGAAGACCTCCTGTAGTGATCTCCTGGGGCTAAGATGATTGGCCTCTAACAACCACAGCGACCTTCTTTGTGCCAGGTATAACTCCAGCCACTGGGGAGTTTTCCCCCAAGTGCAATTGACTTCACTTTAGAAAGGCTCCTTGGTACTACATTAGGTCAAATGCTGCCTTGACATCCAGAGCAGAAACTCTCACCATATAAAAGCAAAATACTGCAGATGCTGGAAATCTGAAACAAAAACAAAAATACCTCGGAAAACTCAACAGGTCTGACAGCATCCGCGGAGAGGAATACAGTTGACGTTTCGGGTACATATGACTCTTCATCAGAGCTAAGGAAATAGAGAAATGAGGTGAAATATAAGCTGGTAGTGGGGGGTGGGACAGGCAGAGCTGAATAGGGGGCCAGTGATAGGTGGAGGCAAAGAAGAGATTGCCAAAGATGTCATAGACAAAAGGACAAAGGGGTGTTGACGGTGGTGATATTATCTAAGGAATGTGCTAATGGGGACATTAAGGTAGCAAGCAGGACAATCTAGTGGCAGATGGCCCTAGTGGGGGTGGGGTAGAGGGAAGGGATTGAAATGGGCTAAAAGGTGGAGATAAAGCAATAGATCAAAATAAATTTAAAAATAGGTGGGAAAAGAAAAATATATTTTTTTAAAAATGATAAATTACTGGGAAAAGGGGGAGTAGAAAGGGGGTGGGATGAAGGAGAGAGTTAATGATCTGAAATTGTTGAACTCAATGTTAAGTCCGGAAGGCTGTAAAGTGCCTAGTCGGAAGATGAGGCGCTGTTCCTCTAGTTTGCGTTGAGCTTCATTGGAACATTGCAGCAGGCCAAGGACGGACATGTGGGCATGAGAGCAGGGTGATATGTTGAAATGGCAAGACAGGGAGGTCTGGGTCATGCTTGTGGACAGACCGAAGGTGTTCTGCAAAGTGGTCACCCAGTCTGCGTTTGGTCTCTCCAATGTAGAGGAGACCGCATTGGGAGCAGCGAATGCAATAGACTATGTTGAGATGGGCCCTTGGTGAGGAGGGGGGAAGTAAAGGGGCATGTGTTTCTCTTTCTGTGGTTGCATGGGAAGGTGCTGTGGGAAGGTGTTGAGGTGTAGGGATGGAGGAGTGGACCAAGGTGTCCCGGAGGGAATGATCCCTGCAGAAAGCTGCGAAGGGGGTGAAGGGAAGATGTGTTTGGTGGTAGCATCATGCTGGAGTTGGCGGAAATGGCGGAGGATGATCCTTTGAATGCAGAAGCTGGTGGGGTGCTAAGTGAGGACAAGGGGGACCCTATCATGGTTCTGGGAGGGAGAGGAAGGTGTTAGGGCGGATGTGCTGGAGATGGGCCAGACACGGTTGAGGGCACTGTCAACCACCGTGGGTGGAAAACCTTGAATAAAGAAGAAGAAAGACACGTCAGAGGAACTGTTTTGGAAGGTGGCATCATCAAAACAGATGCAATGGAGGCAAAGGACTCTCACCATATGTCTGGAAATGGGGATTTGTGTCTAAGGTGTAGTCAAGACTGTAATGAGGTCTGGAACTGGGTCGTCCTGACAAAACCCAAACTAAGCAGGTTATTGATGAGTAAGAGCCACTTGTTAGATTTGTTTACAACTTCCTTGAATCAGTTTGCTGATGATTGGGGATAGGCTGATAATCAGGCGGGTTGGATTTGTACTGTTTTTTTGTGAACCGGATATGCCTTCGCACCCAAGCAGCAACTTTTCATCTTCAGACCCTGCAGAGATACCTGTACATCGAACCTCCTCCTCCTAGATGGTGTGCACTGGTGAAGTATATTTCCTGCAATTACAACATGCAGCTCCTGTTTATAAGCCTGGTGGGTTTCCATGCCTCTTTGTAGTAGCTGTCTGTCTTTTATCAAGAACTGATTAAGGTCTGGAACTTTGTCATCTGCAGCTAGATCTCTCCCCAGTCAGAAGTAGGAACTATCATCTGAGAGCCACTGTTCAGGAATCAGCACCTACAGAAGTATGGGTTCATATGGTTGGCGGAGGAGAGGGTTCTGGCAGCCAAGGTGACCAGAGTCAGGGGTGTACTGGATGGCAGAGGAGTAGGCTGGATGTCACCAGAAGAGTTTGCACGAGGTATGTCCTTGGGTAGCATCAAGTTTATGGCCAAAGCCATCAAGAATCTTGAAGTGGTGCTTGGACCCTACTGCATTTGAGGTGTTGAGGTGGCTCCAGGGGCGGGGGGGGGGGTGGTGTGAAACACTCTTATCCAAGCTGACCTTCATTTGGATAGAATTTCTCATCACTGCCAGGCCTCAAAACCTCTCTTGGGAGCCTGTGAGCTGTCTCTCGAAAATCCACTTTGAACAGAGAGTTTTCCTTTACCAGCTGCTCTTGCACACCCCTCTATTTCCCTGGCCTTAACGGCTGTCCGGAACTGAAGGGGAGCCCTGGTCTCTTTGCAGAAGATCTCCTTTTGTCCATTGGGGACTTGGTATGGAAGGTATTGCAAATAGTGGTCCCATTCAATAGATTGTTGAGTTGATTTATGGACTCCCAGGCCACCTGTAGCTTCTGTGGCCAGGAGGAGTCCATGTTTCACATCTATGTAGGAGATGCAGCTCTTCTTCCATTATCTGATATGACTGATTCTCAATTTCTGGATGCACTTTAGTCTCTGATCTTTGACCACCCCCACCCCATATGTAGGGGAGATGGGAGGTGGAAGGACCTCCTTGTGGGGCTTCTAGGCCTGGCAAAGGTGGTTATCAACAGGTCCAGGCAGTGAGCGGTTGAGTGGGTCTTTTGTCAGATTGCCTGCTTCTCTTTCGTGGCTACGTTCGCACCCAGGTATCAGTGGAGGCGGGGGGGGCGGGGGGGGGAGGTGTGGTGGGGGGCGGGCATGCGGTGTCTGCCAGTACACGCTAGGTGTCAGTAGTCCGACACTGGTGGGCAATGGGAGCCTTGACTGCATCTTCATGCCTGGGAATGTCACTTTAATCTGATTAGCTAAGTTTTCTTCGAGGATTTTGGTTTTTTTGCTACAGTATATCAATGATGCTTCTTTTAGAAGAGGCACTTAGCTCCTCATTATTGGCAACCCTCTGACTGGATCAAAAGAGGTATCAATAGGAACAGGTTGAAACTGTGGTTATTCGGTCAGGAGATGTGTGCTTGTACTGTGTAATTCTGTAAATAAATTCTTATAAAAGTGAGTAAAGTTCTCTTTAAAGGTAAAGATTGCAAACGAACAACACTTTATTTTATCAGAATTACCATTACCTGGAAAAACTCAGCAGGTCTGGCAGCATCGGCGGAGAAGAAAAGAGTTCACGTTTCGAGTCCTCATGACCCTTCGACAGAACTTGAGTGAGTCCAAGAAAGAGTTGAAATATCTTTCTTGGACTCACTCAAGGTCTGTCGAAGGGTCATGAGGACTCGAAACGTCAACTCTTTTCTTCTCCGTCGATGCTGCCAGACCTGCTGAGTTTTTCCAGGTAATTCTGTTTTTGTTTTGGATTTCCAGCACCCGCAGTTTTTTTGTTTTTAATACTTTTTATCAGACTGAAAACTAAAATCCGAGTGGCCATTGTGGAAAATGGCAGACAACAAATGTAAATTGTCAGGGTATAATTACCGACTGATGTTGTGTCTGAACCATATGGCCAGTGGATGAATGAAGTGGATTATGTGGACATGGATTATGTCCCTACCAAAAAGAAAACAAGCTATGGACTTGGCATTGTCGCTTCCTACATGAAGTAAAACCAGAAGTAAAGTATTTTGAGAGATGGATGCCTATCAGTTGAATAGTGGTGAAGGTTGGGTCTTCTATTGGAGTTCTTGGATGAAATGTACAAAAAGGATAATCTGTTAAGTGCCTGTGAGGCATGGTCAGAAATTGATAAATTTTGGAAAACAGGTGATCATCCTGTAAAAGAATAGATTGTGGACTTTAACAGATTGCATAAGAGATTCATGAAATTCCATTTTGGGATTCCTGGATCAGCACTAACATTTAAATTACTGGATTGTGTTAAGATGTCTCATTTGGACAGGCCACTGGTTCTAACTGGTATTTGGTTCTCGGTGAGGGAGACCCTGTTGGATTTTGGGGAGGCGATGGTGTAGTGGTATTGTTGCTGGACTAGTAATCCAGAGACCCTGGGACTCAGATTCAAATCCTGCCACAGCAGATTGTAGAATTTGAATTCAATAAAAATCTGGAACTGAGTCTAATGATGACATGAATCCATTGTTGTAAAAACCTATCTGGTTCACTAACGTCCTTTAGGGAAGGAAATCTGCTGTCTGTGGCCTACATGTGACTCCAGACCCATAGCAATGTGGTAGGCTTTTAAATGCCCTCTGAACAAGGGCAATTAGGGATGGGTAATAAATGATGGCCTAGCCAACGACGCCCACATCCCATGAATGAATAAAAAAAAAACGCCTGTTGCATTGAGAAAGGTTCCTCAGGAAACAGTCCTTCAGCATTCATGGTTCATGTGAGATACTCCACATAGAAGACTCAATATTTATCAGATTTCAAAATAATCCAGAAACTAGATGCAGGCATTAAAACAACAAAAGGATTAAAGACAGGCAGAGTGTGGATGAAAGCACCTTTAGCAGGTCTGGCTATTAAAGCAGAAGACAAAATTCGATCCAAAATAATGGAACCAAGAAACAGTTAACAGGTGCTTCAGGTGTGATTCAGGTGTGATAAAGATAATAAAGAACTGTTCCATACTAGATAGTGCATGTACTTCCAAAGTATGTGGGACAGATTGGTTAAAAATATTGGGTGGAATCGTCCCAGATTTGCACTAATTGCAATAGCGGGCGGGAAATAAAACATTTAACCCACCAGCTGCAATGATGTCTTTTCACATAGTATTGTCCCAATCCCGTCTCATTAATCATGCATTCCTAGGAAACACGCCATTTCGCTAGCACCACAGCATCACCTCACCGCTTCCTCACATTGGGCATCATATTTAAAGTACAGCTGCATCACCTCACTGTTTCCTCACACTGGGCATCATATTTAAAGTACAGCTGAACGCACACCTCTCAGTGCTTCCAGCCCAGGACTGCTGCACAGAAGGCATGGCCCTGAAAGGCAAGAAAACTGCAGCCCAGCGATTCAGTGGTGCATCCCTGGAATGCCTTTTGAATGCCAAGGAGGCCCGCGATGTCCTCTACCACTGCTCTGGGTGAAGGCCAGCAAGCAAGGTCACCAAGCCAGCAAGGGAGGTGGTGACAGCAGTGGACAGCACCAGCTCCTTGCAAAAGAGGACAACCACCCAGTGCTGGAAGAGGATGAATGATCTCATCCATTCTGCCAAGGTAAGTCACTCTCCTTATCACTCTCAACTCACACTGACAAATCCACAGGGATCTCACACCTCAAAGGACAATGCCATGAACTCTCACACACACCTACACATCTCCATCAGGCTCATACCCTTTTGAGCTCACGTCTTCATCCCGGCCATGGATCCGCTCACCACACAAGCACTCCATGCAGTGCCATGTGTCCTGCTCACTCTTTCTCTTTTCATGCAGGAGAAGCTGGCTCAAAGCAGCAAGGAGAGATCCCAGACCCAGAAGTGGAGTGTCCCACATCAGGCCCCTCACTCACTTTGAGGAGTGTTCCATCGTGCTGACAGGTGAGGATGAGGACCGTGACTGCAACAATAGTGAGGTCTGTGGTGAACACCCATGTGAGGATCCTGCACCACAACATCCCTTCTCAAAGTAAATATGAATGCTTTCTCTCCAGCTTTTGACTTTGTTGTCATGCACTAATTATCTCTATTTTGGTTCACAGGTAACTCTGCCAATGCCCTCACCGACCGACACTCTCAGCCAGTCAGACCCTCAGCTCCATCCAGGTCTTCACCTCCAGTCAAGAGGACACCTCCTCCATTAACGAGCTGGAAAAAAGCAGCCTGGAAGATCCATCACAGTGCTTACCTACACCCTCCACCAGCGCTGATGCACACACCTCAGTAGGACCTAGATCTAGAGCAGGCTCGGGTTCACAATCTGGTGGTCACTGCACGGATATGTGTCCGCAGCGGGAGGAGGCAAGTTCAGCCGAGCTCCCTGGCACTCGGAGAATTTTTGGAGAAGAAGCATCTTTGAGGTCCAAATCAGAAGGAGAGGCTCTGGATTCAGCCTTCCAACTCATTGTGGAGAGTCAGCAGAAGGCGGGGAAAAATCATGCAAAGCTGTTGGAAGTCCTCAAGACATTGGCATGCGAATCAGGGGAGTGCAACCACCTGCTCCCTGATGAAGTGGTGTCCACATGTGCATGTATGGTGAGGATGGCAGACACCATGAAGGCCCTGGTCCAGCAGGTCTGTGCGCAGACCTGCACTCCATCCTAGTTGCCATGGGTGACTATGCATAGTGGCAACACAAGACTGAAATGGGGCACCTCGACGTCCCTACAGGTGCTCCATTCCCTCAAGGAGTCAGGTCGGGGCCCTTGGGCACCCGAAGAGAAGGGAAGTAGCAACTGGATACCCCTGCATCATCCACTCAGGAATCTCAGAGCCTGTATGTTCCCTCTAAGTCCCTTTTGCCTGTGACCCTCTCAATCTCATCCTCTGTCACTGCAGAGGGAGCAGCTAACCCACAGGAGGACTGCCAAATCAAGCCGGGCCCCCAAGGCCTTGGCTGTCCAGAATACACACGCCTAAGTAATCAGAGGCAACAGAGCCAACCATTTCACAGGCTGTCTCCACCACTGCTGCAGATGTCAGGGTAGCACCTAGAAGTGTTAGGCCTAGAAAAGTTAAGAAATTCTGATCACAGTTGGTTGCACGGGTGAACACATTTTGTTACTTTATAATCTGAAAATATATTCACTTTCACTGAATGTATAATTGTGTCTTTCAGCTTAATTTATAGGCTTCGTGAGTTCTCCCTATAATCTATATAAAATGTAGGAGCAGAATTAGACCATTCGGCCCATCGAATCTGCTCTGCCATTCAATGAGATCATGGCTGAACTGATAATCCTCAACTCCACTTTCCTGCCTTTTCCCCATAACCCTTGATTCCCTTAATGATTAAAATTCTATCTCCGCATTGAAGATGCTTAATGACCTAGCTTCTACAGACCTCTGCAGTAAAGAATTCCACAGATTAACTACCCTCTGAGAAATGAAATTCCTCCTCATCTCAGTTTTAAATGGGCAACCCTTTACTATGAAATTATGCCCTCTGGTCCTAGACTCTCCCACAACGGGAAACAATCTCTCAGCATCTACCCTGTCAAGCCTCCTAAGCATCTTATATGTTTCTAGAAGGTCGCCTCTCATTCTTCTAAACTCCAGTGAATACAGGCCCAACTACTCAACCTCTCCTCCATGCCCAGAATCAACCTAGTAAACCTTCTCTGGAGTGACTCCAATGCCAGTACATCTTTCCTTAGATAAGGGGACCAAAGCTATTCACAGTATTCTAGGTGTGGTTTAACTAGTGCCTTGTATAATTTTAGCAAGACTTCCCCATTTTTATAATATCCCTCTGTGCTGCAGCCTTCTGCAGTCTTTCTCCATTTAAAGAATATTCAACTCCTCTATTCTTCCTGCCAAAGTGCATAACCTCACATTTTCCCACATTACATCCCATCTGCCACTTTCTTGCCCACTCACTTAACCTGTCTATATCCCTTTGTAGATTCCTTGTGTCATTCTCACCACTTGCCTTCCCACCTATTTGTGTATCATCCACAAATTTGGTGATAGTACATTCATTTCCCTCAGCTAAGTCATTAATATATATTATAAATAACTGAGGCCCCAGCACTAATCCCTGTGGCACTCTACTGGTTATAGGTTGCCATCCTGAAAATGCCCCGCTTATCCCAACTTTCTGTCTGCTATTAGCCAATCCTCTATCCATACTAATATAACACCATGGGCTCTTATCTTATTAAGTAGCCTTATGTGCGGTACCTTATCGAACGCCTTTTGGAAATCCAAATATATTACATCTACTGGTTCCCCTTTATCTATCCTGCTAGTTACTTCCTCAAAGAATTCTAATAACAATCATACTCATCTCAATGTCCTGAGCATTTTCAATGCTGTTTACTGGGTTTCACTTTCATTTGTCCATCTGAGCTGACCTGCATCTTTGACCACCCACTGATCACACTCCCATGTAGAACCTGTTCCCGCCAACCATGAGTCTCCTTTCACTTTTAGATTTGCAAGCATGGTGCATTTAACATTCTTCTTCAGCTCCTACATCCTTTCCCCTCCCCCAGTCACCCATGTCCTTTCCTTCATCACTGTTGATTCCCCTTGGAATCACTTTCCACCTCCCCACTATCACCTACCAGCCACAACACATTTTTTTTGGAGATGTCCAGGTGAATGTGCATGTACCCTATTTTCCCGAAAATCCCACCCCCAAGCACATTAACCGCCCCAACCTCCTCCTTTCCACCTCCCCGGTCCGTGTCTGCCTCCCAGACCCCACCGACCACCCTCGCCGTCCCTTCTACCGATATCGTCGCACCCTCACCCTCCCATCCTACTGCCTCACTCTGCCCTATCTAATTCTTACCATTCCCTCCTATCATGCCACCCCCTCATTTCGCTTCCCAGCAGGCAGTCAACGACTCCACAGACCTCGCCCTTGCACGTTCACCTGGGCACTCCCCCCCACCCCCTTACTCCTTCCCCCCTCCAGATTCCTTCTCCCCGCAGCTACTCCTTCCTCTCCCCAACTCGCCCCAAGACTGCTTCCTTTAACTTTACTTCTTCCTCCATCCTCCACCTTAGTCCTACCTACCACCCCAACCACCACCCCCCCCCCACCCCGCCCCCAACCTCCCTCTGCACTTCCTCCTACCTCACCCCTGGACTCCTTCCTCCTCCCAGATTCCTTCTCTTGCACCTTCCTCCCTGTTTATACCTTCCATCCCAGTTTTCTCCCCCATTACCCCCTACTCCCCGTACTCCCTCCCTGCAACCTCACCCCTCCAACACCTTCGTCCCCCCCTCACAACCTCACCCCGACACATTTATTCCCCCTCGCAACCTCATTCCTCCAACACACCTTCCTCTCTCAGTCAAACCTAGGCTTTCCTCTACCATGCCGACACCCCCCCACCCCCCATCCCCCCTTCCCGGTACATCTTCCTCTCCCACTCACAGCTGGACCTCCCTCTCCACTCCCTCAACGATCATTTGTAACAGGCCATGGCCAAGACACTGACGTCTCAATGGTGATTTTCCACATTCCATGAGTTGCTTTGCCTTGAAGCCATGTCCATAAGAGTCCACCCAGTATGCAATGGATGTTCCTGCAGGATCCCATTGCTATTGGGCTGCCGCATCCCCTGCTTCTCAGATGTCCATGACGTGAGCAAAGTCCCGACTTCTGCACATCACACTTGTCAAGATGTGTTCTGCAGCGGCATGTTTTCCTGCTGACATGGGCATTAAATTTGATGTTGGGGGATGATTCCAGCGAGCTGGGATTATAATGATATGCAGATGTAGTACAATGAAGTTCTCGATGCCTGATGGCGGGAAACGCGGCCTGCCATTGACGAGGACAGCGACAGTTGCAAAGGTGTTTCATGATGGCTTGAAGCCAATTTTTGGCCTTCCCGCCATATTGTCTGCTCATGCCCACAATGGCACCTGACACCAGCTGGCATGGAAAATTCCACCCATTGTCTTGATTCACTAAGTAGTGAGGTTCAACTTAAGGCTAAGGAATATTAAGGCACTGCTTGCTTTAGGTTTGGCAATAACAACACATTGAGGTCACTGAAGCGAGATCGATGTAAAACAGCTGGAGCAAGTCATTTTATAAGTACTGATGAAGTCTGAAGTGATATACCTATGCTGTTGAATAAACCTTCTACCAAAAAGGCACAAATGAAACCTGACATGGAGCATATTAAGGCAATTATTTTTAGGAAATCACTTGATCTTGAGGTTACCCAGTCAGGACATTATTGCATGCCATTAACAAAACCTGATGTTTCTCATCAGTGTTGGAAAAGGATTAGTGGCACCAGGTATTAAGAACCAGGGAGAAAAAAATTGACTAACTTTACACAGACATAATGCTGAAAAGTCATTGACCTGAAATGTAAACCCTGTTACTCTCCGCATTTGCTGCCTGACCTGCTGAGTACTTCTACCATTTTTTGTTTTTATTTCAGATTTCCAGCATCTGCAATATTTCACTTTTGTATTAGTGTACATTTGACTGCAATTTCTCTTCCAGAATGCCCACCTTGAGGAAGTTCTGCTCTTCCCTCTAACTGGATTTTCATTTGTCTCTTCTACCATGTTCACCATCGCCGCTTTCTATTTCCCTTCTCATGTTTGATTAGACATCTACAAAAACCTACTTCCACAGGCATATTTCCTTCTGTAGCAACTGTCTCCAGCTCCAACTTATTCCACGTGGCTTCCACTGAAATTCTACCCTTCATGTTTTGGATTACAGATACCCTGTAATCACCCATGATTACAGATATCTCCTAGACATTCAGAATTCCTTGAACTGTTGTTCTGCCTGCATCTTAAGATCCATTCTCAAAGCCATGTGCACACTCTCGACCTTTCTCTTACACAGCACTAACTCACTTTATCTCAAATAAAAGCAAATACTGCGGATGCTACAGATTTGAAATAAAGAATGTGACTCTTCTTCGGAGTTCCGAAGAAGAATCATATTGGACTTGAAATGATCTGGACCGTAAAATCTGATGGATTAGCAATTGAGTCAGATTGCCAATCTGCTCGGAGGTTCTTACCTTGAAATCCGGGCGATCCTATCTTGCTTGACCTTCTGACTCAGGCCGTGTGAGGTCTGGGCAGTACAGTGCGTCCCTGGGGCCTAGCGTCAAGGGCTTTGCATCACAGGTAAGTAAACTCTGCCCCCTTTTAATGGTGCTAGCTGCTGTAAGCCAGGTAGGTTCAAAGGTCCAGCCAGGTTTAAAATTCAATCCGGGGAGGTGAGTATACAATGTGAGTGGGTAAGATTGGTGGTGGGGGGTGGGGGGGGGGGGGCGCGGGGCGGGGGAGGCGCAGAGGAGAAGGGAGGGGGAAAGGAGCGGCAGTGTTGGGTCAGGCCAGGCCCTGGTTTTGGGGGGTGGGCGGGGAAAGAGGGTTGGGTTGGGCCCTGTCAGGGATGGGTGTCAGGTTGGGCTGTGTCAGTCCTTGGAGGAGGGAAGTGGTGGTTTCAGGATGGGTCAGGCCATGGCTGGGAGGAGGAGGGGGATGGTGTTGTCAGCACATTGAGGTGAGAGTCAATCCTGACAGGCATGGGGGGCAGGGGGTAAGGTTGGTAGTCAGTCCTGGGGTGAGTGGTCCCCAAGGGGATAGCTCGGGGTGGGGAGTAGTCAGGAATTTGGGGAGACCCATGGATAGTCAGAGAGAGTGGGAGTCCCAATGGTGTTGGGGTGGGTGGGGGGGTGCGTGGTGGTGATGGGGTAGTGAATGGGGAGCCCCAGCGGGTTTGGGGGTGTGGAAGGAGTCCCATGTGGGTTCTATGTGGGACTATATAATAGTTACCCAGAAGTTAAAATTGGTTGTATTCTTCTGACCTTTCTGGGTAAGGATTGATGTAGCACAGTCAGCACTATCCAAAGTTTGTGATTTAGATCAAATTTTTGTATGGTTTCCAGTGCAAGGCAACTTTCCATCAAAAGTTTGCACTGCCTGGTTAGTTCAAAGAATCATAGAATCACAGAATCATTACAGTGCAGAAGACGGCCATTTGGCCCATTCAGTCTGCACTGGTTCTCTAAAAGAGCATTCCACCTAGTCCCACTCCTTTGCCTTATCCTTTTGAATACCTCAATCAAACCTGCCTTCACCACCCTTTCAGGAAGTTTGTTCCAAACTCCACCCTGTGGGTGAAAAAATTTCCTCACATCACATTTACTCCTTTTGCCAATTATTTTGAATCTGTGTCCTCTAGTACTTGATGCTTTCTTGAGCGGAAACAGTTTCTCACTATTTAACATATCCTTACCCCTCAGGATCTTGGATACCTTTAACAAGTCTCCTCTCAGCCTTCTTTTCTCCAAGGACAAGAGTCCCAACCTCTCCAATCTATCCACGTAGCTACAATCCTTTATCCCTGGAATCTTTCTTGTGAATCTCTTGAGTACTCTCTCCAAGGGCGCCTTCATACTCTTCCTCAAGTATGATGCCCAGAACTTAACACAATACTCTAGATGAGGCCTAACTAGTGCATTATACAAGTTCAACATGACATCCTTATTCTTTTACTCAAAGCTCTTATTAATGAAGCTTAAGATACTATATGCTTTATTAACTGCTCTCTCAACATGCCCTGCATATGATCTATGTGCATATACACCAAGATATCTCTGGTCCTGCACCTTTTTTTTTTAGAGTCGCTCCCTTTATTTTGTAAATTCCTGTCAAAATGGATCACCTCATACTTCTCTGCATTGAACTTCATCTGCCACTTGTCTGCCCAATCCACCAACATGTCTATGACCCTTTGAAGTTCAAGACTATCTTCATCACAGTTGCAACTTCTCCAATCTTCGTATCATCTACAAATTTGGAATCATATCCATGCACACCACAGTCTAGGTCAGTAATATACATCAGGAACTGCAAGGGTCACAACACTGTCCCATGGGGAACTGCACTACAAACCTTCCTCCAATCTGAAAAACAACTATTTATCACTACTCTGTTTCTTGTCACTCATCCAATTTCTTATCCAAGTGCATACTTTCCCTTTTATTCCATGACCTAGAATTTTTGCTCATATGTCTGTTCTGTGGCATTGTATCAAATGCCTTTTGAAAATCCATATACACCACATCTACAGTGTTTCCTTTGTCAACCTTCTTTGTTACCTTCTCAAAAAACTCCAGCAAGTTAAACATGATTTCTCCTTAATGAATCCATGCTGGCTTTCCTTAATTATCCTGTGCTTGTCTAAGTGACTATTGATTTTATCCTGAACTCTCATTTCCAGAAGTTTCCCTGTCACAGAGGTCAAACTGACTGGTTTGAAGTTGCCAGCTTTATCCTTGCACCCCTTTTTGAACAAGGGTGTAACATTTGCAATTCTCTAGTCCTCTGGCACCTCACCTGTGTCTAAGGAAGATTATCTCTAGTGTCTCTGTAATTTCCACTCTCACTTCCCTTAGTACTCTTGGATGCATCTCAACTGGTCCTGGTATCTTATCTATTTTAAGTAAAGTTAACCTTTCTAACATCTCCTCCTTCTCAGTTGTAAATTCTTCTGTTGTACCAGTTACCTCCTCTCTCACCTCGCCCTGGGTAGCATCTTCTTCCTTTGTAAGGACAAAGTACTCGTTCAATATCTCCGTTATTTCTGAATCCTCCACGTGAAAGTCCCTTTTTTGTCCCTAATCGGCCCTAATCTTTCTTATACCACCCTTTTATTATTCACATCCTTATAGAAGAACTTGGGGTTCCCTTTTATATTAGCTGCTCTATCCTTGCTTTTTTATTAGTTTCTTCACTTCCCCTCTGGTTCTTCTATATTCAGCCTGATTCTCCATTGTATTTTTTTAAGTGACATCTATCGTACACGTATTTCTTCCTTTTCATCTTCACCTCTATCTCTCGCGTCATCTAGGGTGCTCTGGATTTATTTGTCCTACTTTTCTCCTTACCTTGACATTTCCTGCAATACCTTTTCTTTGAAGGTGGCCCATTGTTCAGCCACCGTCTTTTCTGCCAACATTTGATTCCAACTCATTTGGCTCAGATACATTCTCAACCCATTGAAGTTGGCTTTCCCCCAGTTAATTATCCTGCTCTGGATTGTTCTCTGTCCCTTTCCATAACCAACCTAAACCTTATGAAACAATGATCACTGTCCCCTAGAGGCTCTTCCACTGATATTTGATCCACTTGGGCCGACTCATTCCCAGAACCATGTCCAAAAGTGCATTGGGCCAAAAACCTACTGCTGCAGAAAATTATCTTGAACACATTCCAGGAACTCTGGTCCTTCTTGTCCCTTTGTACTATTCCTATCCCAGTCTATATTTGGATAATTGAAGACCCCATTATGATTACTCTATAATTCTTGCACCTCTCTGTAATTTCTTTGCAAATTTGTTTCTCCACATCCCTTCCACTAGTTGGTGGTCAAATCAATGTTATTGCATCTTTTTCATTCCTTACTTCTAGTCAGAGAGATTCTGTCCTTTAACCCTCTGGAACATCCTCTCTCTCCAGCACTGTAATGCCTTCTTCAATCAATATTGCCACTCCCTCCCACCCACCATCCTCCCCACCTTTTCTTCCTTCCCTGTCTTTCCTAAACACCTTGTACCCAGGAATATTTAACACCCAGTCCTGCTCTTTTGAGTCAGGTCTTTGTTGTAGCAATAATGTCATAATTCCATTTTTAACCTGTGCCTGCAGTTCACCAATCTTATGGCAACATACTATTCTGGAGTCATGTCAACGGCTACAGAAACGCCTGCCTGCTCCCCTAACTATGGGTTCCCTTACTACTATAGCACCTCCACCCTTCCTCTGCCCCTTCTGTGCAGCTGGGCCACTTGTGGTGCCAAGAACTTGGCTCTTGCTACAGTTCTCTGAGGAACCATCTCACTCACCCGTATCCAAAATGCAAAAGTGGTTAGACAGTAATATAGCCTCAGGGGATTCCTGCACTGCCTGTCTGTTTCTCTTAGAAACCCTAGTGGTCACCCATTCCCTCTTTGTATGTACACTTGTTAGCTGCAGTGTGACCACCTCTCTAAATGTGCTAGCCACATAATCCTCAGTCTTGTGAATGCACCACATTGACTCCAGCCACTGCTCAAGCTCTGCAACTTGGAGCTCAAGTTTCTGCAACTGGTGACACTTCCTATAGGTGTAGTCATCGACGGCACTTTATGCCAGCATGGCTTCCCACATCCTGCAGGATGCACATTCCACATGGCCGAGCTGCACTGACATACCTTAAACTTTACTGCAGTACTTACTTTACTGCAGTATTTAGTAATTTATTTTAAACATTTTCTTAATTAATTTGGAATAATTCCTATGTATACTACAATACTGCAGTATTTACTAATTTATTTTAAACATTGGAATTATTCTAAATTAATTAAGATAATGTTTAAAATAAATTAGTAATACTGCAGTATTTTAGTATACATTGGAATTATTCTAAATTAATTAAGATAATGTATACTACAATTTACTGTGCTTATTAAATGCTAGTACCACCCACCAATACAACTCAAGTTATCAGTTTCTTAATTACGCAGGCATGTGTTTAAGGACTTGCACTGTTCTCATGCTCCCAACTGTTTCTCCACTCATGCTGTTTTCAATCTCTCAAATGCCTCTCCTCTCATGCTGTTTTCAATGTCCTGACTGCCTCGCCTCGTGCTGTTTTCAATCTCCCGAATGCCTCTCCCCTTACACTGTTTCCAATCTCCCAACTGTCTCTCCTCTCTCGCTGTTTTGCTGTACAATCCATACCTGGGAACTTCCAGGGGTTGGGGAGGTGGGGGGTGGCAGGGAGAGTTCCCCAGCACATCTTTGGGGTGCCCATCAAATACGGCGCCCTGGAACTCAGAAGTTACGTTCCATTGTGTCTCCCTCCACAGACACTACCAGACCTGCTGGGTTTTTCGAGTACTTTCTGTTTTTATTTCATTTTATCTCAAATCTGTTCTGGTCCATTTACATTTCACCATTGGACTAATATGGCACTTAAATAAAAAGCTTATTATCTTCTTATCAGATGTGAAGGATCACAAGCTTTAACATCTCATGGGTACAAACAAACCTCCAAATTCTTCCTCCTCTTCCCTCCGATCCCATCTATTCTTCAAATCTCATCCCTTACCTTATGCTCAGATACTCTCTGACCTTCTCCTCTCTCACTCTGAATGGTCTCATCTCTGCAAAGGCCTCAGCTTCATCCCCTTTATGGTCCACCTCAATGAATTTCAAGCTCGGCATGACATCAAGCTCTTCTTCCATCATCTCTGCCTGTTCACCCACCTCTTTGGCCTGGTGTTGTCCACCACAAAGCAGATCCTTTTACCCGACTCCAATATTCTCCCTCCAACTGGAACCCTCCCTTTGGCTGCTTAACTTCTCTAGATCTTTTCATTGAGAACTGTCAGCACGACATTGGCCAAATCAATTTTTCTAATCCCCTCACTCACCCTAACCTATCTTCTCCCTGAACTGGTAGCACTCTGTTCTCTTAGATCCAACCCTAGCATCGTCATCAAACCTGCTGACAAGGGTCACACTGTTGTTCTCTGGCATATAAACCTGTACCTAGCAGAGGCCGAACATCAACTCTCCGACATTTTCTCCTACCCCCCCACCCCACCCCTAGACCATGATTCCATTACCACTGATCTTTCTTCCACAGCTTCCAACCTCATAGGCTCCCAAACCCGAACAGCCTGCTTCTATCTCCTTCCCCAAAACCATAAACAGGGCTGCCCTGGTCCACCCATTGAGTCAGCTAGTTCCTGTCCCACTGAATTTATTTCTTCCTATCTTGACTCTTTTTTTTCTCCCCTTCTCCAGCCTCTTCCTACCTACATCCGTGACTCTTTTGATGCCTTAGTGTTACATTTTCTATTTATATCTTACTTTGTTAGTATGTACATATAGAGAGATACACGCACACACACGTGCACACAAGCACAGCTAAGTCCATGCTATGGTGGAATTTGCTGAATTACTGCAATTGGGAAAATCTCACAAGTTATAATAAAGCGGGTATTCCTATTATGTGCTAAACAACAAAAAGCAAGGCTGATCTAGTACTTAATAACCATTAGCTGTCTGAATTTCATAAAACATCTTAGAAAAAAAGGGTGAATAATATATGGTGTCTTCTATATTACAACATCTTAAAATGTTGACTATTGCTCACATGGTGCCACTACGACTCAACAGCTTTAGCTTTCAGCAACTATACAGTTCCATTATGAATGAGCAGCATTTCATCAACATCGGCCATCTTATTTTCAAACTTCCACGTCTTAACATAGTTCTCATCACTTTCCAAGGCTTCAAGATGTTCCGCTTTTCTTTTCAGAATTCTGGAAGCCATGATATTCAAAAATGCCATGCGTGTATATGACTAGTCCTGGAACCCCAGTTCTTGCAAACTGCTATAAGTACCTATTTGCTCAAGGAGCAATAGATTATGGTGCTTTATTTGTTGACCAATCTAGAAATTCAATTTCCATTCCTCCCTCACCTAGGCAACACTAATAGACTGCTGGTTAGCAAGCCAAACTAATCCTTAGTCAAGTTGACCACCAAACCCAATCAAAGGTGCCAATTTTCGTTAGAGTGAGGTATTTGCATGCATGTAGGTTGGAATTGCAATAAATTTAATTGTAATAAAATGAATGTTTCACAATTGGAGGTATGGAGGGAAACAGGATGCTATAAATATTTGTATCAAAATATAGATTGCAATTAAATGAGTTAGAAATAAACAGGTATGACTAGGTGGGAGATCCTGTTCCATCAAAGTTTTCAAAAGTACACTGGATGTCAGTGGGACTCTTGCTGCTACAGATTTTGAATATTTACGATATATAATCACCATCTGGCTGACTCACCTCCAAATTGTTATGCCCCAGGTGAGGAGGGATGAACTGGCTCCCTGTCTTTATTCAGCACCCCTCCTCTGTTGGTCACAACAAGATTTAATCTGAAAAGGATCCCTTTTACGGAAAGCTTTCTCCCAGACCCAATTGTCCGGTTTTGAAGGAGCCAATTTGATCAGACTTTCTTGAGTTAAATTAAGTTTATTAGCTACTAAAGGCAAGAAAGGATAAAACACATGCATATATGGTCGCCGTTGCAATTCGAGATTCCAGTAGAATGGACTCCAGTAGACGAATAGTCAGTTTCAAGGTTCCAGTAGAGCTAATTCCAGCAGACAAATAGTTGGTTTCAAGATTCCAGTAGTGCTGAATTCGGTAGAGAGGGAGAGAGATCGGGATATCTGCAAAATGGCGATTTGCAAGGGTACCTTGTGTGACTGTTACTTCTGAATCAAACTTCCAGTACTTGCTTTCTCTCAGAACACCCACCAACAGACAGACACCAGGCCAGGTTTTCAGCTCACTTTTAACCCCTTCTTTGTATATTGCAAGTGGGAAGCAAATTCACAAATCTATCTGGGCATTGCTTGCAGGATTTGATGAGATGATACTTATCTCCCATTATGTCCCATTGTCTCTACCGGAGGGAGCAATTAGTTTCTGGATGCCTTTTAGAAGTACCTTGCCTGCAACATGGTGGGGTTCCATTACCTCTTAGGGAGTCAGCCTGCAGAATTCCAGCCAGTGGCTTGTGTGTATTTTTTAAAACTCAGATCTCATTTTTAAAGTCCAATATTTCTGGATGCAATTCGGTTTTTCCTTTATTATCATGACAATCTTGTGATGTGTTAATTGTACACAAAAGAAAGGCAAAGGGCAGAATTTTTCATTCGGCGTGCGGGCATGCGCCTGACACGCCAGAACGTTAAATGACGTGCGATAATGTTAGCGTGCGCCCCGACTTCATCACGAAGTCATGCGATATTTCATTCGGCGGGCACGCGCCACAGTCAGCTGCGTGCTGGTTGATAATTGAAAGGCCTATTAAGGCCATGAGCCAGGTTATTAACTTTAATTTTACGCTGCCTGTCCAACTTTACGATTGGCGGGCAGGTGAAAAGGCTAAGCGGCCTTTATGTTTTTTAGGAAACCTCATCCACGAGCGGGATGAGGTTTCCTAAAGCTTTTACAAATTAAATGAAAGCTTCCTTTGAAAAATAAAAACATGTCCCATCTCATGTGACATAGTCACATGTTTTATTAAATTTTTACGGGAGAATTTTCCCCCCGTCGGGGTGGAAGTTGAAGAGCAGGCACGTGGAGGTGTGCCTCCAACTGGCGTCCCCGATTGGGGATGAGCCACCATTTAACTGGCCCGCCCAGCGTGATGTCCGCATGGAAGCGCTATGCTCTCTGTGCGGGCGGGGGCTGAAATCCCTAAACCCGAGAGTGCGCTCTTTCGCACATGCGCACAAGAGAGGGCACTCATCTCCCTGAGGCAAAGTGCTGCCTCAGTGAGATCGGCTGCACATTGAAAAATATTAAAAATAGAAAAAAAAATTCCCTGACATGTCTCCTCATGTGACTGTCAAATGAGTTGGGACATGTCCATAACTTTTAAAAACACTTTAATTACATTTTTAAAAACCTACATGAAACCTCATCCTGCCTGCGGATGAGGTTTCATGCTTTTTCTAATGCTCGCCAGGGCTCTTGGCCTGCCCGTCCAACCTTAAGGTTGGACAGGCAGGTCCATTAGTTCCTTTAACCCATTGACAGGTTGCCGGGTGCACTGCTGATTTTGCTGAGCTCCCGCCTACCTGAAAATTTAAATGGGGCGCAGTGACATCGGGAGTTCTGCTTAAGTTACCGCGCGTCATTTTACGTGTCGGCAAGCAGGCCCCACCCCGCGATGAGAAAATCCTGGTCTTAGTGTATTTCCTTATTTTTTTAAAAAGCGCTTCAATCTCCCCGAGGCACGGAGCTGCCTCAGGGAGATTGAAGTGTTCTTTCGCGCGTATGCACAAAAGAGCGCTGGAACCGACTCTCCCTGCTCCTCCCCCCCGCACAGGTAGCGCAGCGCTACCACACACGATCCACGCAGGACGGGCTTTAATTGACCCATCCGTGTGAAATTGCGGTGCAGAGCCACACATGGGCAGCGGTTGGCTCCCCGACCGGCCCATCCGCCGAGCCCACCCGACTCATGGGAAATCCAGGCCTATATTTTTATGATCCCAGGCCCCAGGACGTAAGTTAGGTAGCCAATATGGTTCTTTGACTCATCAGATTCTGGCAGAACTCCATACTGAATACACAGGGATAGTATGAATTCCATAGCCAAAGGTTTTGTTTATTGGCCTTGTCTACACACTGATCTACAATTAATTGTAAGCAAATGTATTTCTACCAAAGTTGTAGAAATAAGCTGCCAAAAACACCTTTCTAGCCTTGGTCAAGGATGACTCATCCATTTCAAAGAGTTCATGTAGACTTTTGTGAAAAGGAAAGCAAAGGATTGCAACTGCAATTGAAACAAGAGAGGGAGGAAGACTTAAACAACATGAATGTTAATTATGAAAAGATAAGTAACAAGAAACATACACTGAAAACAAAGGCTGTTAATAAATTTTGAGATTATGTAGAAAGAAAACAAATGCAGATATCTAAAAAAGTGAAAGAAGGTCGACTCTGGGTTCTGAATCAAAGTCAAATACCTGGAAAAATTTATTAATTTTGCTTCCAATTTCCACCCCTCCATCATTTTCATGTGGTCTATCTCTGACACTTCCTTTCCCTTCCTTGACCTCTCTGTCTCAATTTCTGGTGATAGACCGTCCACCAATATTCATTACAAGCCTACCGACTCCCACAGCTACCTCGAATACAGCTCCTCACACCCAGCTTCCTGTAAGGACTCCATCCCATTCTCTCAGTTCCTTTGCCTCTGTCGCATCTGTTCTGATGATGCCACTTTCCAAAACAGTTCCTCTGACATGTCTTCCTTCTTCCTTAACCGAGGTTTTCCACCCACGGTGGTTAACAGGGCCCTTAGCTGTGTCTGGCCCATCTCCTGCACATCCACTCTCACACCTTCCACTCCCTCCCAGAACTATGATAGGGTCCCCCTTGTCCTCACTTATCACCCCACCAGCCTCCGCATTCAAAGGATCATCCTCCGCCATTTCCGCCAACTCCAGCATGATGCCATCACCAAACGCATCTTCCCTTCACACCCCTGGTGGCATTCTGCAGGGATCGTTCCCTCCGGGACACCCTGGTCCACTCCTTCATCACCCCCTACACCTCAACCCCCTCCCATGGCACCTTCCCATGCAACCGCAGAAGGTGCAACACCTGCCCTTTTACTTCCCCTCTCCTCATTGTCCAAGGGCCCAAACACTCCTTTCAAGTGAAGTAGCATTTCACTTGCACTTCCCTCAATTTAGTCTATTGCATTCGCTGCTCCCAATGCGGTTTCCTCTACATTGGAGAGACCAAACGCAGACAGGGTGACCACTTTGCGGAACACCTTCGATCTGTCCGCAAGCATCACCCAGACCTCCCTGTCGCTTGCCATTTCAACACTCCACCCTGCTCTCGTGCCCACATGTCCATCCTTGGCCTGCTGCATTGTTCCAGTGAAGCTCAATGCAAACTGGAGGAACAGCACCTCATCTTCCGACTAGGCACTTTACAGCCTTCTGGACTGAATATTAAGTTCAACAATTTTAGATCATGAACTCTTTCCTCCATCCCCACCCCCTTTCCGATCCCCCTTTTTCCCAATAATTTATATAGATTTTTCTTTTCCCACCTATTTCCATTATTTTTAAATGTATTTCCATTCATTGTTTTATCTCTACCTTTTAGCCTATTTGGATCCCTTCCCACCACCCCACCCCCACAAGGGCTATCTGTACCTTGCTCGTCCTGCTTTCTACCCTTAATGTCACCTATTATCACATTCCTTAGATAATATCACTACCTTCAACACCTTTTTCCTTTTGTCTATGACATCTTTTGTTTATCTCCACCTATCACTGGCCCTCTATCCAGCTCTACCTGTCCCACCTCCCCTTAAACCAGCTTATATTTCACCTTGTTTCTATTTTTCCTTAGTTCTGTTGAAGAGTCATACGGACTCGAAACGTTAACTTTGTTCCTCTCCGCAGATGCTGTCAGACCTGCTGAGTTTTTCCAGGTATTTTTGCTTTTGTTCCAAATATTCCAAAACCTGACTCTATACCAAAACCTGTAAGGTGACCAGGAAGACTTCATAAACTGGTTACTTATCTTCACTTGTAAATATAGTGAAAAAAACTACACCAACAATACATTTTTCAGGGTAAGCAGTGTATTACATCCTGATGATGTAATGATTTAACAAAATAATGATGTGATGGCATAATGACATAATGAACACCTGAACTGGCTATCTTGGTGTCTGTCTTTTTTTACAAATGCCTCCCAATTTCTAAAAAATAGAATTTCATACACTTAAATGATTTAAAGACATTTCAGTTATTTGAATTAAACATTTTGACTACATCCCTCATTGCACCTGATCCAGGCCATGAACAAACTGCTTTTTCCAACATTACTAAGGAATATGGCAAATCTATTATGAAAGTGTACAATGCCAGGTGCGTAAATCAGTTCCTAATTGTTATCAATGAATTTACAAGCCATGTTTTGATAAAACATTTACCTAAATGTTTTACAATGAGTTGTACTGCTGGGATTTCACTGTGGCAAGTGTCATAATGGTAATGCTGTAACGCAAAGTAGATATGTATTATCATTTTGAAGGTCAAATTTTTACAGGCCATAAAGCAGGATTACATGAACCACTATACTGCATAAAGATTTGTTGTGTTGAAATCTAATTCATCCTGAACATATGCATACACTGCCTGTTGTTTGTGTGGATAATATCATCATTTTTAACTTTTGTATAATTATAAGAAAAAAGATACCTTATGACTACTATAACTTTATATTCATTTGCAAGTAAAGAAAGAACAAACTTTATGGATTTATGCAGCGGCTTCTAAAATACTGCTCAGATACAGATTAGTTGAGAAAGCATTCACCACAATGACACACTATAATTATTGTACACAATATGCAAGTAAGTGTGTAGACAGGAACCACAGCCCCAATTTTTAACACAGCCTGCCCAATGCAAATAGGGCAGGCAGATTGTTAAAATAGCAGTAGTGAGGTGAGCAGGGTTCTGTTGCATTCCCACCATTTTAATTGGCAGAATTCAGACAAGAAAAGGACATCGACCGTGTTCCCCACCCCCAATTTCCCCCACTGCCATTTTCTCCAATAAGAGCCTCTGCCTTCCTTGTTTTCAGCTTCCACCTTTCCTGGTCATGGGCTACCTCTACTCACCTTTCCTGATCCTGGCATTGCGGCCCACCTTTCTGGCCATCGCTATCTTCCATCCTGAACACCACTACTCTCCTTTCCAATTTTCCCTATTGATTGCTTCCTTTTCCTGGTCATGTTGCCTGGGTACACTTAGTACTTGCTGGTTCAATAATATCAAGGCACGAGGCCCAATGTTTCATGTGCCCCTGTCCTATCCATTCAGTTAGAGAAACTGTTCCCTCACTGAGCCTTTTCTGGCCACGCACAATATTTTACGCCGATCACCGCATTGGTCAGAGAAAATACTAGATTTAATATGATCTAAAGAAAAAGTCACTGTTGCAGTCTGAAGTGAATTGGTCACTGAAAAGTTGGAAATAATTTGTGCCACCTTGAAAAATTAATACCAGACTGCATAACTCTATAAACAAACTGTTTCCTTTCTAAAAGTAGTAGGCTGTAACACTGGAGTACCAGTGGGGGTGGGTGTGGGGAGTTTTGAGAAAGCCATAAACATATAACAGTTGAAAGTCTGTCAATTTAGGGGTATGAGCTGTATGGGAAATTATTAGAGCCAGAAAAGTTAGTCGAAAGATTGCCCTTTTAATTTATTCAGCAGTCAGCAGTTCCTAACCAATTTCATGACAACATGCACTGTACTGTACAGTTTGACAGCTCCGCTTGCGACAGTATCAGTCAGAAGTGTGGAGTAAAACAGCACTGTATCCAAGTCACCAGATTATTTGGTATTTTCTGCTCCATGCTCTTGACCTTTGCCCTCCCTATTAGAAGTTGTTTGTCTGCATACTAGGTCAGACAATCTGTCCAGACTAAAAGCAAAGACAAAACTACAACAGAACTTGATCAGAGAACTGCTCTATATTGATGATATCGTGCTAGTCCCTCACACAAAAACTCAGCTGCAAAGACTTTCCCATACCTAAAATTTGTTCTCCCTTACTTTAAGCATCAAGAAACTGTGGTTATGGGACATATTCATCCTTGATGACTCAATGAAATTTAAAATTAACAATTGACCAAGCATCAATTGCTGTTTGCAGAAGAGTGTTCCAAACTTCTACATACTTTGAATGTAGAAATGCTTCCTAATTTCACTTCTGAAAGGTCCAGGGCTTTCTTCCAGTATTGTCATTGCAAGTCTCTTGCATCTGAGCCAAAACCAAAATATTGTAAACTGATTTTAAGTTAATGCAGCCCCAGAACAGTCATAAAACCTGGCTGTTGCATGTAAACAAGGCACCATGTGATTCACAAAGATCATGTTATAACTCATTCAGTCCCTGCTTGTTTCCATCTGTCTTTTAGTACAATTAGCAGTACTGGCCATATGGTTGGTTGTGGCCAAATGGATTTGACAACCAGGACAAACAAAGCTGTCATATTTGACCCTTAACCCAATCCAACTTTGCAAACAGTTTTCTGTTTGCCTTCTCCCAGCCCGACAATACAGCCAGCAATCCTGCTGCCTAGTCACATTCTAAGTGTTTGCCCCACACCTAATTATTGATTAAGCCAATACCAACCTAATCTTGGCATGCAGCCTGTGCCCGACTTTCCTACTGACAAAGAAACCACACAATAATCTAGCCCTTCGTGAAATATATAGAAAAAGCACCAAACACAAGTGACTTATGTGGCATAACTGCATTAAAATACTAAACCATTCAAAGGGGCAGAGCAGAAATCACAAACTTTTTTGTATACTTACTCATGCATCTTAAAATGTCTCAAATGATATTTCCCTGCATGGACATTCCCTTTCCTAGGGTCTTGAGATTGCTTTTACTCCATTCTTGGATGACACATTTACTTACTCTTCCCCCAACCTGGATACAGGAACACCAAGACTTTCTGTACTACGCCATATACATTGTTCAAGATACCCCAAAGATAAGCCCACCTCCTTGCATAGCAGAAGAGGCAGGAAAAAGATTGAAAATAGTCCTCATTATTTCAGTACATGCATTCAGTCTGCACAACTCAACACAAAAAGGATAACAACAGAAAGTCAGTTTCTTCTTATTATCATGAGTTTTACCTACCAGGCCCAATAAACTAAGCTGTAGACAGTCCCCACCTCCACAATCTCTTCCTGACACTCCCCCATCATGGATACTTGACCTCCCTGACAATCACAGACCGGTAGCCCATCATTGACCTCCTATCTCCAACTAATCTTTCTTCAACTCTGACTTCCCATTTCTACCCCAATTGACCCTCTTCAATCTCTTCCCGAACTCCCACCTCCAATCTCTCACACCACTCTAATCTCTCCTAAACCCTCCTAATTTCTGATCTCTCCTCAGTGCTCCTCATCTCTGATCTTGATCTCAAAAGCCCATCCGATCTCTCTCTGACCTCCGCCCCCATCACACCCAACCCTCTCAACAAAACTGTACACTTTCTCCACATCTCCCTTAGCAATCTCTATCCCTGGCAACCACTACATGCTTCTGGGTTGCTGCCTTTTCTGAAATTTTCATCTCCCGACAGGCAACCAAGCACGCCTTGGAATTAAAAGTTCATGACATTCAGGGAAACCTGGAAGTCTGGTTTCCCAACTATAATTCTTCCTCCCTAAAAAATCTGCCCAATAAATATCTGGGCCAGAGAAATAGTGATATAGAGATAAACAAAGAAACGCAGGTTTCCAAACCAAATTACAAAACACCAAATCTGATGTTTACAGAGATCTCATAGAAAGTCATACCAAGTCTGCCACACATGGATTTCCGCAATTAACCACCGTTGCCAAGCCAATACCCTAAACCTGCCCTTGTTGCTGACAGTTGCCAGGAAGCCACTGGTAAGTCAAACTTAACATTCTACCGCCCCCAAATGTAGCTAAGTCCCACTTCCTCTCCTATTGTTAGACATCATGTCATGGAATCATGAGGCAATTTAGCCCATCCAGTTCGTGCCAGTTCCTATAGAGCAATCCCATTCCCCCACTTGATCCCTGTAGCCGTATAAGTTTGTTTCCCTCAACTGCCCAACTAAAATCCTTTTGAAAGTATTGATCATTTCCACTTCCACCAGCCTTCTAGGCACTGAGTTTCTACCTTCAAGATCAAAGGCTGCTAAACAAATTTTTACTGGTTTGGACTGCAATGGAAACAATTTTACTTTGTGGAAAAGGCAAAAAAAAACTGGAGGATGAATTTCAATGGGGATTCTCCGATTTTGCTCTGCATTTTCAAAGGGAGAGCCATGAGAACCCAGAAATGCCACGGGCCCAAAGTACTTTGGAAACAGCCCTCTTTATATTGGAGATTGGATTCACAACCTGCAACAAGATAAAACTCTTATAATGGCACAGCGGATGGTAAATGCTGAACTGCTCAAATCCCAGAGGAAAGCTTGAAACAGTTGCCACAACTGTTTGCAATTCGTACTTTTTTTTGAGGTCCGTGCCTTGATTTCAGTAGTAATAAGCCCACCGAGTCCTAGAGGTTCTTTACAAACTAAATTAAATATCTATTAATAGAAGAAAAGATTTTAAGCACATACATAGGGCAGAATTTTACAACAGCAGGATTTTATGTTCCCGCTGTTGTCAATGGGATTTATAATGGCCCGCCGCATTTTATGGCCCAGTCCCCGCCGAAATGAGGCCGTAAAATTCTGCCCATAGGTTTACAAATTACTACTATAACATCTAAATCTCCTCATTAATCTAGCTCCTAGTTACATCTCCATAAAGGCAACAGTAAAACAACATATATTTCAACAGACCCAGGCAAAGCACACAGCACCCTGGACTGTGATATTCAAAGCAAATCCTCTTAGCTTCAGTTCCTGTAGACAGCAGTTGAAAACATAGAGGCTGGAGGCTTTTCACACTTGTTAAAGCTTAGAATTCCTTCTCCTTACACGTAACCTCATTTCCTTTATACAGGTTTCTCCCTTTTTAATGTCAGTTCCATTGTCTTTGCAACTTTACTTTTTCCATAATATAAATCTTCCACAGTAATTATCAGTAATCTTTGGGAAAGAAAAAAACACGCTAATTGGCTTAGCTCTGTTGGCTACTTGTAACACCCTACCATCTCTTCAACGCCTCTAGTTTATCTAAAAACGCAAACATTCCTCACACTTCACATTCTAAAACTTCAACCATGTTTACATATTTAGCATTTCAAACCTAGCTTCTCTTTCGATAACTCAAAACTCCAGACTAGCTGTCTACAATTCAATTAAATACCTCAGACACACAACCTCACACAGAGAAACTAATCCAAACTGCACTATTAACCTACCTTTACAATAAATCACAACAATAGTATGAAAATTATTATATTTTCATGAAGTTCTACATAGACAATCATATGTATGCACAACTGTTTTTAAGTCACAGCTTCTGTTAATTTCTAGCCACTGGATATTTACTGATGAATAGGAAAGATAAGTTGCTTGTGATCGCCTAAGATAGGCATTAGATCCCTTGCATATGCTAATAAGGGACCAATACCTGTTTCATGGCCCAACCCAGAAATTTGTTTGCCCTACATTCAGAATTACCTAGTATACAAGCTGCCTAACCAGTAGTCCTTAAAAGGGACTATAAGAAGGTAAGTTTCACAAAAAAAAATGGTACGCAGGTACAGGAAGGGAAGGGCAATGAAAGGTTGGCATTTATTGCAACAGTAATCAAGTATAAGAGTAGGGAAGTTTTGTTATAGTTACACAGGGGATTGGTGAGACCACATTTGGAATACTGTGTCCAGATTTGATCTCCTTACTTAAGAATGGATATAATTGCATTAGAAGCAGTTCAGAGAAGGTTCACTTGACTGATTCCTGGGATGAAAGGGTTATCTTATGAGGAAAGGTTGAGTATATTGGGCCTATACCCATGAGAGTTTAAAAGAATGAGAGGTGATCTTATTGAAAGATATAAGATCCTGAGGGGACTTGACAGGATAGATGCTGAAAGAACAGGCCAGAACTTCAGAGGAGTGGCAATCACAGCCAGATTGTCACTCCATTCCTTTTTACTTACACTGGAATGCAGCTGCAAATTCCTTGCCAAACCTTCCGACTTGGGCCGGGTGAGAAATGTGCAGTGCAGAAGGTAATTCTCAAGGCCTTCTGTTAAGTGCAGCAGCATCGGACAAAAGGAAGACATGCTCCTTTTTTTAAATGGCACTAACTACCATAAAATAGGTAAGTTTAAAGGTCCTATTCACTTTGGGAAGCCAGGGAGGAGATAAGTGTGTAAAGTAATTGGGTAGGATGGGGGTGGGGGTAGGATGGTGGGGTGGGGGGAGTAAGATGGTCAGGTGGGGGAGTAGGTTGGCCGATGGAGGAGAGGGTAGGATTATCGGGGGGGTAGGATGATCAGTGGAGGGGCTTCAGGTGGTACGTGTGGAGGGTTTGGATGGTCAGTGGGACAGATTGGATGGTCAAGGGGGTTGGACAGTTGGGGTAGGGATGGAGGTTGGATGGCTGGTCAATGAGGAGGTAGGATGGTTAGTAGGAGGGAGGAGGGAGGGGTCAGGTAGTCAGTGGGATGGTAGAATGGGTCGGGGTGTTGGGAGGTTGGGGGTGGTTGGAGGTAGTAGAGGAGCTTCAGAGGGTAGTTGGGGTGAAGGGGTGGTCGGAGGGTCGGGAGGTTATCTGGGGTGGGGGGCTAATCGGGAGGGTGGAGGTGGGGGCTGGGGCGGGGGTAGTCAGAGAGTCGGAAGGGTAGTTGGGAGTTTGTGGGGGTAGTTGGGAGGGAGCCGAGGGCTAGTGGGGGCTGCGGATAGTCAGGAGTGGAGGATAGTCAGGTGGTTGGGAGGTTGTATGCGGGGTTGCATGTCTTAAGGGACATCGTGGGGGGTGTCGAGATGTAAAGGGGCATGGGACCTGTCGAGGTGTGAAAGGGCACGGGGGTTGTTGAGGTGAGAAAGGGCAAAGGGGATGTCGAGGAGAGATGGGTTTCACAGGGAGGGGTCAGTGATGTCAATTGTAGACTCCTGGGGTATAAATTGAGTATAGGTGCTGTAGGAGGGAATGGTAAGGGTTACAGCAGGAAGAGGGAGCCGAGAGGGTGGGACGGAGAGGGTGTGACAATGTCCGCGACATCCTCAGGATGCCGAGGATTGTTATTGGGGACTCGGAGCTGGACACAGACTCAGTGGGGCGGGCAGGAGGAGGGGGGTGCAAGTCAATGATGATGGGCTGAATTCTCGGAGAGGAAGGGTACATGGACGTTGATCTGAACACTGTCAAAGGATATTATGACACAGCCAATGGTAAAGGCTGAGTTGTTCAAATTCCAAAGGGAAACTTGAAACAACTGTCAATATCCATTTTTGCAATTTGTAATTTCGAGATGCAGGCTTTGAATTCAGCAGGAATAAGACCACCGAGTCTTGTGGGTTTTATATAAAACAAAATTAAACATTTATTAATTTAACAACAAATTAAGCACATGGCTACAAATTACTGCTATAATAACTTTTTAATAAATCGCCAAATTAATCGCCTCCCAGGTAAATCACCACTGAGGCAACAGTAACCCATACTTTAAATAGACACCACGCAAAGCGCATTTGACCTTACAAATTCCAAATGAGGTTCCTTTGCAAGTTGGTTGGAGACATACAGGCTGGTTAGGTCTTAAATGCCTCTACCTTATGTACACAAACTCCTTTATATACCTAGCCTTCCTTCTGAATGTAAATTTTCCTTCATATCACTAGGTCTTTTGAACTTCAGCTCTTCTAACAATAAAACCCCTTTCACAGCACCAATTTTATTAGTAAGCTGAAAAAATAAACACATTGTTTGGCTTTTTCTGTCTAGGTGCAAGACTTTACCTGCAGCCTTGAATGGTTATTCAACAAATGCAAATGAACACTTTACGTTACTGTTCTCCTCATTGTTCACCCAATTAACATCTCAAAACATCAAAGCACCCAGACTAGCTGGCTTTAATCCAATTAAGACACATACAGACACACGCATATACAGAGACTCCCCTTTGAATTCTATTTAAAAAAATTAATTTCCTATAACATTGTACACATTAAAATCTCTTCAAGTCAAAGGAGAAGGGAGAGGGTTGAAAGGTAATGGTGGGGAGGTCAAAAGCTATGCTGGGGGTGTCAATGGTTTTGGGGATAGGGTGTGGGTGATTGTGGGAGGGGAAACGGTGTTAGAGCTGAAGAAAAATGTGCCTACCACCATTGCTGATCTGGTCAAAACTGTGCAGAGCCTTTTGGTGGAGATCTCAAGATGCTGCATGGAAGTTGGTTCAGTGGATGGGCAGAGATGCAGGTCATCTCAGCTGGGCAACTGAAAGGGAACCCCATCTTGTAGTATTGACAATGTTAGGGCCCTGGAACACATGAGACTTTAAAGGATAAAGGCTCAGTGCATGAGGGACAGCTCGCAAGAGCATTAGCACAACAAACCCTTGACTCCCTGCAGATGCCTCATTCTGGGGGATCGGGTGTTCGCAGGCAGACGAAATGGAGGACAATCAGTAAGCCTAAGGGCAAAGTTGAAACAAGGCAGTAGACATTATTGAAGTGAAAGTGATTATATTTACAAAACCTCTCTAATTGTGACATTTAGTTGTTCATCCATGCAACCAGTTGTGATTTATTTCTTGATTTTCCTTATCCTGCTACTTCTTCAAAGTTCTCCCCAACATCCGGAGCCTGCTGACTAGTTGGCCCTGTTGCCTTGGATGACTTCGGCAGCGGTCCTCTGGAGAGCAGAAACCTGGAGAACTCCGGCTTACTTTGTCTGTCCTACTGTGGGACAGCTGTTGCATCTGTGATGTCAGTGGCCAAGGTTGAAGGGGTCACAGGCAAAGGGGATTTGGAGGGCCTGACAACCTCTGAGATTCCTGAGTGGGAGTACGAGCGGTGTCCAGCTGCTGCTCCTCCACCTTTTGGGTGCCCAAGGGGGAGGGGAACCTGAAGGGAGGTCAAGGTGCCCTATGCACCTCTCGTAGAGCCACTACGCAGCTGCCCCATGGCTACCACAGTGGAGTATAGATTAGCGTGCATCTCCAGCAGAAATCTGCTTGACTAGGATTGCCGCGGAGTCCGCCATCTCCCCCTTGGAGACCTCGATGTGCGCACCTGTCAGCATCGTCAGCCAGCATGTGGACGGCATCCTCCATCTCGTGTGCCACCTTGTTGGCAGCCTCTGACACCTCTACACGATGTTCCCTTGACTCTTGCTAACTTCCACCATCATTTGGAAAGCCAATTCCAAAGACCCATCATCGGACTCGGACCTCGCAGTTGCCTCATACCCAGTATTTCTCCAAGTGCTGGTGAGCTCGGCAGACTCTGCCTCCTTCTTCTGCGGACACATGTCTGTGCGGTGACTACAAGAATGCGAGACCCTTCTTATATTAGAGCTCATACCCACTGAGGAGTGTGTGTCTCTGGGCTGGTAGAGGGTGCAGGTGTCTGTTGTGATCCTCTACAGCTGCACATCTCTCCTCTTGTGTTCTCTCCTCACCCCTCTCCGGGCTTGGGCTTGTGCTGAAACCTGACAGGGCTTCTTCTGGCTCGGGCCTTGGCCTCTTCCTGGTGGCACTTGTAAGTGAGAGAGGAGAGCGCGAGTGACAGCATGAGCTGCCTCCAACATGAAGGCACCCTCGGCCCTGAGGTTTCTATTCCATCCACAGATCCTTATTGGGTGGAGGCCCAAATCCAATCTCCCAATCTCCAATGGTCCGGTCCCGCCCCACACCTGCCATCTGGGCTGCCCTCTCCTTTCACTCTGTCAGAGCCTTCAGTTGTGGGTTTCCTCGTCCCATCTTCTCACATTTTCGTCGGTTGTGGCTTAACTTATCCTGCTCAAAGACGACAGAGAAGATGGGGTTGAAAGGAAGTGTATGTGTCATCCATTTGTACATTGCAATTTCACATTCATTTCTCATGCTTGCACTCTTACAGCTGAGTAAAGAACACTCCTCCTGACCTCCACCTGGTCGAGGAGAACACGCAGGGATGCGTTACTGGACTTAGGAGCAGGAAGTCCCTGTCCCTTCCTGCCATCTCTATGGGCCTTGTCAGTAAGTTGGATGTCCGGGTGCCATACCCGCATGCCATCTAGCCCATCCTGCCACCTGAGACATTGGGGAAACCCCCAACCACATAATTAATGATGCTGGAGTCGCAAAATACTGAGGAATTTCATGTTGGCCTCCACACGATTCCTGCCCCCACCACAGGACTTAGACCCCAGTGGGAGAATTCTGCTGGGAATATTGGATGGTTACCGGTGCAGGTAACCACATATTAATGAGGTTGATAGATCAATTTGCCATAGTACTGCAGCTGGCCACATTAAGCTTCTGACCTTAGTTTGTTCTCCATTTCAGGTGCAATCCAATTTCTAGGGCAAATTTACTATTAGAATACATTATTAAGGAATATAATTCTTGAATTAGCATTTCATAGTACTTGAAAAAATTGGCTAGGAACCCGTGGTTCATTAATAGAGGAAGGAGCAGAGAGTTAATTAAAAGGTGAGTGATACAGTCATGTTTAAACAACTAGAAAATCAGGACAGAATTGTCTGTGCCCACTGGCATTGGGCGTGTTCAGTGGCCATCAGATGTCAGGAACCTAACTGTAATGCATTGGTATATCAACATAAGCCCAGCCCACCAGAAGCAACAGGGGGGATGGACAATTCCAGTGGAACCCTCTGCCCACGCCGATCTGCTGGATCATCCGCCCACGCCAACGTGTTTCACAACTGCATGTAAAAGGTATGCATTTGGTGGATTGCACTTAGAAAGGAGTTCAGAGGTGAATACATAGAAATGTTGTGGAACACTTCCCGGGTTGCCTATTGAACATCAAGGTAGAGGCACACTAGTGAGGTGGGGGGCAGTGGGGGGTGGTAGGTGGGGCAAGGGTTGTCCTGCTGTCATGAAGCTATCAATGTATATAATGTTATTAGAAATTTCTTTTTAAAATAGAGGTTTAGTCTGTGTGTTAATTGGATTAAAGCCAGGTAGTCTGGGTGCTTTGATGTATAGTAGTTTTGAGAGGTAAAGAGTACATTTGCATTTGGTTGAATCGAGCATTCAAGAGGGGGAGTGAAATCTTGCACCTAGCTAGGAGACACCAAGCAATGTTTATATTACTAATAGAGCGGGATCTTCCGATTGGCGAGCAGGAGAGGGGCCCCCGCTCGTCGATACGTAAAATGGTGTGGGATGACGTCGGGCGGAACTCCCAATGTCACCGAGTCATTTCCATTTTCAGGTCGGCAGGGGTGCAGCCGAGTCAGGTGTGCGCCCGCCGACCTATCAACGGCCTATTGAGGCCATTAAAAAACTAATTAAGGTAATTAATGGACCTGCTCGTCCAACCTTAAGATTGACAGGCAGGCCAGGAGCTCTGGCGGGCTTTGGAGAAAGTATGAAACCTCATTCACAGCCGGGATGAGGTTTCATGAGGGTATTTAACTTCTATCAAATCTTTCAATAAGTGTCACATGAGGGGACATGTCAAGGAAATTATTTTATCATTTCTATTAAAAATTTTAATTCCAAGCCGATCTCCCTATGCATGCGAAAGAGTGCACTCCTGGCTGAGGGAACCCTCCCCATCCGCACAGGGAGTGCATAGCTCTTCCTGGCAGACATCACACATTAAGGCCCGCTCACGTAAAATTGGGGCGCTGATCGGAGGCACGCCCACCCGCGCCCGCTCCCGTTCTTTCCCCCCAACGGGGGAAACTTTTTCCCCATAAAATTGGTACTATGAAAAAGGTTTTATTGTTAGAAGAGGTGGAGTTCAAAAGGCCAGGTGATACAATGAGAATTTGCATTCAAAGATCAGACTGGGTGTAACCTGAGAGGAATTTGTGTGTGAAAGGCAGAGGCATGTAACATCAAAGCAGCTGTAAACATACAACTGTCTGTAAAGGAACCAAATTGAAAGGAACCTCATTTTGAATTTGTAAGGTGAAAATGCTTTGCATGGTATCTGTTTAAGTCTATTGGTTATTGTTGCCTTAGTGGAGATTAATTTGGGAATTTGTTAAAAATTATGATAATAGTAATTTGTAGCCATGTGTATGTGTTTAATTTGTTGTAACTTAAATGTTTCATTTAGTTTGATATAAAAACCTCTCAAGAACTGGTGGTCTTATTCCTGAATTTATAGCTGCAACTCAAAACATACCAATTGAAAATATAGGTTATGACAGTTGTTTCCCTCTGGGATTTTAAATAACTCAGCCTTTACCAAACTGCTGTGGCATAACACCTGCAGTTGTAGGTAGCACATAAGCACTTGTGGGGTGTTGGCAGGGGCGATGGGCGAGGGAAGCGGCTACGCATTAGGGAAACCTTGTATGAAGTGACTATTTCTCCACAGCTCAGCTGCTGAGACATTTTAGGCACAGCCACATTGATATGATTGGAGTCAAACCTTTAGCTTCTCTACCCACTCAAGTAACGCAGAGGCATCAAAGTGCTGCCAAGTGCGGCAGAGCTTTTCACCCCTTGGGCACAGACCACAAAGTAATGAGCATTTTAGTGGACTGCAGAATGGTTGAATGACTAGGTATGTTATACAATCTTCTTGCTAAAGCTGGCCATGGAGCAGTCACTGGTGGAGACACTCATACACCCTTGCAATGTCATCATTCAGGTTTGGATCAGTCTCCTCCATGGTTCAAGCTAACAGCGCAGCCTTTCAGCACAGATTAGGAGAATGCCTGCGCCTGACCTGTGCGCCTGAGAGCACAGCATGCAGTTCAATTTGCAAAGCTGCCGCCAGTCAGGTCAAGTGGAACGAAGATGGGTGGGGTTTCGGCAGCCATGCCGTGCACTAATCTCTGGCCATCCAAGTGACGGCCAGCACTCTCCGGGATGCGTTAAGGGGCCTTCAGCCTTAACCAAGAGAGGTTCTTAGTATACCCAGGCTAACCTATGTGTCTCTCTCTTTCATCCTGCAGGAGTACAAAATCAGGATCACGGAGCGTGGTGATCTAGCTGTCTGCCTTGTGCCAGAGAATGAAGACGACTGGGAAGCAAACGACTGAGGAGCCTGGCTGTGCTGAGGGAGGAGTAGCACCCTTTAGAAGAAGGGACGGCTGGGGCTACTGCACATGCTGCCGAAGAGCCACAGCAAGCCATCACTGGTCGGCGCATAGCTCGATTCAGGGTCTATGGGCACCGCCTTTCATTCCTGCAAATGACTGAGAATCAGTGTCACCGAAGATTGCGCATGTCTAGGGAACTAGTCCGTCACATCTGCCAGCTGTTGCAGGATTTGGCTCCACGGGGACATGGAGGGCTTCCACTGTCAGTGGCTGTGAAAGTGACCGCGGCGCTGAATTTCTACGCCAGTGGATCATTTCAGGGCTCCACAGGTGATCTCTGTGGGGTATCACAAGCCTCCACCCACAAATGCATCCATGAGGTTACAGATGCTATCTTCATGGGGGCACAACAAATCTCTGGCCTCCAGCAGTCCTCTGAGTGCTGGACACCTGGAAATTCCCTCCTACCACCTGCTGCAGATTAGACAATGCGATGTGCTCACCAGATAGTGATCCTGAGGCTACTGTAATGTTAGGTCCCACCAAGGTGTGTGTCTCTATGCTTGTGGAGGGTATGGGTGATGGGACTTCAAGGAGGGTGCCTCCAGATGCCTCTTCAGAGGTTTTTCGGGGCTTGATTGGCGGCCCTGGGTTGTGGACTCTGTCGGTTGTCTGACAGATGTGCCTGCAGAAGCAGGAAGAGATCATTAGTGCATGGCAGTGGCCTGTGAAACAGGAAACATCACTCACAGCATGGTTGTCTGATGGATGTTGCACTGCTGGATTCTCACTTGGTAGAGCACCGCCAACCTCACCATCAGCAAAAGAACAGTCCAGATCCTTGCAGGCCAGTTGGATGGCTCTGCTTTCAAAGTCTATGAGGACCTTGATTTCAGACATTCCTCCACCGGTCTGCGATCTCTGCCTCTTGTTGTATGGCAGCTTGTCCTGCATAATAGAGATGGAGAGAGTGTAAGCAGCACGCCTGCCAGGCCAGATGATAATTGTGTGGCATGTGGTCCCATAGATGGGATAAGGACAATGAAGTTGCGTGTGAGAGAGTGAATGGTGATGTCCCTTGAACTGACAGTGAATGAGGGTCCTGTGGATGTGTGATGGGTTTATGAGTGTGTTAGTTGACAGTGATGAGAAGAGTGACCTACCCTGGTGGAATGGAGGAGATAATTTATCATCTTATGGCGCAGGGTGGCTGTCCTCTTGCAAAGGGCGTTGGCGCTGACCACTGCTGCCGCTGCCTTCCAGGCCGGATTACTGAAGTTGCTGCCCATCCTGCAGCCAGAGCAGGGGTTTAGAGGACATCACAGCGAGCCTCCATTGCGTCCAAAAGGTGCTAGAGGGATGCAACATTGAACCTGGTGGCTGCAGTCCTTTTGCCTTTCAGGGCCATGTCTTCTTTGCAGCCGTCGTAGGCTGGGAGCGCTGAGATGTGTGCGCTTTAAATATGGCGCCTGGTGTGAAGCGGCGTAGTGATGGCATGGCAGCCGAATAAGAGCCCACCTGCCATGGAAATAGCATTTTTCCTGGGAATGCATAATTAATGCGGCGGGTTTTGGATGATACCGCGTGAAAAGCCATCATTGGGACCAGCAGGTAGAACGTCATTTTACCCACCTGCTACTGCACTTAGTACAAATCTGGGAACATTCTGCCCCCAGTGTCATAAACGACAGAAACACAATTCCCATGTAGACTGTCAATCTATAATGTAAAGATAACAATGAACAGATGCTGTCTGAGAATTTTTTGGGTGGTGAGTAATTAAAGTATATAATGTGCATATATTTCCTTAATCTTTTAAAGAAAAATTTGCAACAATTTGAATTTACTACATTTTCTTAATATATTATTAAAAGTACCACAGGCCAGAGGGAAATGTTGTTGTCAAGAAAATTAGAAAATATCACAGTAAAATTAATGCGACATAAGAAATTTTACTGGACTAGTTGAAACCCCAAGCATGAAAAGGTGCATTATCAACTCTAAACAACAATGTAAAATTAAAAAGATCACTGTTGCCCATACATATAGTAAGATTAATACTTTAGACCAGATTAAAATATTGAAGCGCTCAATTTATAATTTCATTTAGCACCTCCTGGGAACTACTGTGTCAGTATTATACAAAATCCATAAAGGGATTCAAATATACTTATGATATTGACATTCTGAATTTATTGCATCATGCTTTCATAGAAGCATAGTTTAGATAAATACACTGCAGTGAAACATTCTAAATGCTTAATACTCTAATGCTCTATCCATGAACAAAAAAATATTGAGGTCAAATAAATTAATAGTGCAAAAAAAATCCATATTTCTTATGTGGGTTTTGCTCCTATAGAATAAAAAATAAAATGCCTTGATTAGCCACAGGATATTATAACCAGATGATGTAGGAATATCTCCATGTACATCTGAGCTCTAAATATAGCAGAGCAACTTTATATACCAGAAAGAATTATGAAAAATTTAAAATAAATCAGCAAGTTTAACACATTTTAAAGAACTTTTAGTCTCAGCTCTTTGTCTACTTTAAGTGAAAATCTTCCAATTGAGAATTTAAACCATCACTCTATTTTCAGACTGATGGGTACAAAGATAATTTTGGCATTGACTGAACACAACTTCATTTAACTAATGACAGGCATACAACTTTCCAATCTACCAATGTCTAATTGCAAAACATAAATGATAAGTTTTTTACAAAAGCGAGGCAGAAAAAAGGTTGCTAACCCTGTATATTTCATTGTGCAGTTACACAGACAACTACTTAGCTTGAATTATAACTTTTGTTATGATACCCAGCTGAGGTTACCATTGGACAAGCCTGATCCCAGGCTGGAACCCAGCTTGATAGATCCTAACTTTTGTTTGTTTAGATACATGCAGAGGGGCTACTGAACATAGTTACCAGGGTCAGCTAATGAACTTATAACAAAAGCATATTACATTTATTAAACAAGAAAAGGTTAACTATATTACAACACTCCTTCACCCACAACTATGCCTTTACAGATATAGAACCATAGAAAAGTTACAGCACAGAAGGAGGCCATTCAGCCTATCTTGTCCTTGCCAGCCCGAGGACACCCAGGTGCCCTTTCTAATCCCACCTTCCTGCACCCGGCCCCCCTGCAGCTTACAGCACTTTAGGTGCAGATCCAGGTACTTTTTAAAAGAGTTTAAAGTTTCTGCCTCTACCACCAACTTGGGCAGCGAATTCCAGACACCCACTACAATCTGCGTAAAAAAGTTCTTCCTCATGTCCCCTCTACAATTTTTGCCACTTATCTTGAATCTATGTCCCCTGGTTCTAGAATTCTCCATCAAGGGATACAATTTTATCCTGTCCACTCTATCTATTCCCCTCATAATTTTGTACACCTCAATAAAGTCACCTCTTAGCCTCTTTGTTCCAGGGAAAATAACCCAACCTATCCAATCTCTCCTCGTAGCTACACTTTTCTAACCCTGGCAACATTCTTGTAAACCTCCTCTGCACTCTCTCCAGAGCAATTACGTCCTTCCTGTAAAGTGCTGACCAGAACTGCACACAATACTTCAGTTGGGGGACACAGCAAAAATTCATCCCTAGGAAGAAGAAGCATACTAAAGGGAGGACGAGGCAACTATGGCTGACAAGGGAAGTCAGGGACAGCATAAAAGCTAAAGAGAAAGCATACAATGCGGCGAAGTGCAGTGGGAAACCAGAGGATTGGGAAGCCTACAAAGACCAACAGAGGACAACTAAAAAAGATTGCAAGAGTTTTTTTAGATATATAAAGGGTAAGAGAGAGGCAAAAATGGACATTGGGCCGCTGGGAAATGACGCTGAAGAAGTAGTGGTGGGGAACAAAGAAATGGCGGAGGAACTGAATAGGTACTTTGCGTCAGTCTTCACAGTGGAAGACATGAGTGACATCCCCAACGTTCAAGAAAGTTTGGGAGGCAGAGGTGAGTATGGTGGCCATTACCAAGGAGAAGGTGCTAGGAAAACTGAAAGTTCTGAAGGTGGATAGATCACCTGGAACAGATGGATTACACCCCAGAGTTCTGAAGGAAATAGCTGAAGAGATAGTGGAGACGTTAGTGGTGATTTTTCAGGAGTCACTGGAGTCAGGGAGGGTCCCAGAGGACTGGAAAATCACTAATGTAACCCCACTGTTTAAGAAGGGAGTGAGGCAAAAGATGGGAAATTACAGGCCGATTAGCCTGACCTTGATTGTTGGTAAGATTTTAGAGTCCATTATTAAGGATGAGATTTCAGAATACTTGGAAGTCCAAGGTAAAATAGGGCAAAGTCAGCATGGTTTCATCAAGGGGAGGTCATGCCTGACAAATCTGTTAGAATTCTTTGAGGAGGTAACAAGTAGGTTAGACAAAGGACAGGCAATGGATGTTATCTTCTTGGACTTCCAGAAGGCCTTTGACAAGATGCCACACAGGAGGCTGCTCAGTAAGATAAGAGCCCATGGTGTTAGAGGCAAGGTACTAGCATGGATGGAAGATTGGCTGTCTGGCAGGAAGCAGAGAGTGGGGATAAGGGGGTCCTTCTCAGCATGGCGGCCGGTGACTAGTGGAGTTCCGCAGGGGTCAGTGTTGGGACCACAACTTTTCACTTTATACATTAATGATCTAGATGAAGGAACTAAGGGCATCCTGGCTGAGTTTGCAGATGATACAAAGATAGGTGGAGGGACAGGTAGTAATTGAGGAGGCGGGGAGGCTGCAGAAGGATTTGGACAGGTTGAGAGAATAGGCAAAGAAGTGGCAGATGGAATACAACGTGAGGAAGTGTGAGGTCATGCACTTTGGTAGGAAGAATAGAGGCATAGACTATTTTCTAAATGGGGAGATAATTCAGAAATCTGGAGTGCAAAGGGACTTGGGAGTCCTAGTTCAGGATTCTCTTAAGGTTAACTTGCAGGTTGACGCAGTAGTTAGGAATGCAATGTTGGCATTTATTCGAGAGGACTAGAATATAAAAGCAGGGATGTGCTGCTGAGGTTTTATAAGGCTCTGGTCAGACCACATTTAGAATATTGTGAGCAATTTTGGGCCCCGTATCTCAGGAAGGATATGCTGGCCCTGGAGAGGGTCCAGAGGAGGTTCACAAGAACGATCCCAGGACTGAAAGGCTTAACAAATGAGGAAGGTTTGAGGACTCTAGGTCTATACTCGATGGAGTTTAAAAGAATGAGGGGGAATCTGATTGAAACTTACAGAATACTGAAAGGCCTGGATAGGGTGGACTTGGGGAAGATGTTTCCATTAGTAGGAGAGTCTAGGACCCAAGGGCACAGCCTCAAAGTAAAGGGAAGACCTTTTAGAACAAAGATGAGGAGAAACTTCTTTAGCCAGAGAGTGGTGAATCTATGGAATTCATTGTCACAGAAGGCTGTGGAGGCCAGGTCATTGAGTGTATTTAAGACCAAGACAGATAGGTTCTTGACTGGTAAGGGGATCAAAGGTTACGGGAAGAAGGCGGGAGAATGGGATTGAGAAACTGATCAGCCATGATTGAATGGTGGAGTAGACTCGATGGGCCGAATGGCCTAATTTCTGCTCCTATGTCTTATGGTCTTATAGCTGTGGCCTCACCAGTGTTTTGTACAATTCCAACATTATATCCTTACTTTTATATTCTATACCTCTGCCAATGAAGGAGAGCATTCCATATGCCTTCTTTACAACCTTGTCTACTTGAACTGCTGCCTTCATGGACCTGTGTACTTGTATGCCAAGATCTCTCACTTCATCTACCACTCAGTATATTACCATTTATTTTGTAGTCCCTGTAACTGTTTGACCTCCCTAAATGTATGACCTCACACTTCTCTATGTTAAAATCCATCTGCCACTTTTACTGCCCACTCCACCAACCCATCTATATCGTTTTGGAGATTATGGATATCCTCTACACTATCCATTACTCGGCCAATCTTTGTATCATCTGCAAATTTCCCAATCATGCCCCCCACGTTCACATCCAAATCGTTAATATATAACACAAACAGCAAGGGTCCCAACACCTAGCCCTGTGGAACACCACTTGAGCCAACTTTCCATTTGCAAGGGCATCCATCGGCCATTACCTTTTGTTTCCTGTTGCAAGGCCAACCATTACCCTGAATCCCATGGGCTTATACCTGCCTAACCAATCTGTCATGCGGGACCTTGTCAAATGCCTTGCTAAAATCCGTGTACACAACATCCACTGCACTACCTTCATCAACCCTTCTTGTCACTTCCTCAAAGAATTCAGTCAAATTTGTGAGACAAGACCTTCCTTTAACAAATCCATGCTGACCATCCATGCCTTTCCATGACAGTTAATCCTATCTCTCAAGATTGATTCTACTAATTCGCTCACCAGCGATGTAAGACTAACTGGCCTATAATTGTTTGGCATTTCCTTTGATCTCTTTTTAAACAATGGAACTACATTTGCATTTCTACAATCCTCCATTACCTGCCCTGTATCTAGTGAAGATTAGAAAATCATTCTCAGAGCATCTGCTATCTCCTCCCTGACTTCCTTCAGCAGCTTTGGAAACAATCCATCTGGCCCTGGTGACTTATCAACTTTCAAGGATTTCAACCCTTCGAGTACTTCCTCTCTCTTTATGACTATTCCATCCAATATCTCGCAGTGTTCCTCCTGGCCTACTATATCTACATCCTCCCTTTCCTTTGTAAACATGGAAACAAAATATTCATTCAAAACCCTTCCCACAGCTTCTGCATCTACACACAAGTTTCCATCTTCATCTCTGATAGGTCCCACTTTCTCCTTAACTAACCTATTAGCATTAATGTATTGGTAAAACATCTTTGGGTTATCTTTAACTTTAATAGCTAATCTTTTTTCATGCCCTCTCTTTGATTTCCTTATTTTTAGTGCTTCCCACTGGTTTTCCACTGTTTTATCTTCCAGCAGTGCTGTCCAGTCCACCTCAGCCACGTCCCTTCTCATTTCTGAAAAATTTGCCTTCCCCCAGTTCAAGACTTTTACTCCTGCCTTATCTTTATCCTTTTCCATGGTAATGCTAAAACTAACTGAATTGTGATCACTGTCGCCGATATGGTCGCCAACTGTCACTTCACCCACTTGCCCTTCTTCGTTCCCCAAAACTAGGTCTAGAATTACATCTCCTCTCATTGGGTTTGTCACTAATTGATTGAAAAAAATTTCCTGGACACACTGCATGAATTTTTCTCCTTCTTGTATATTGTTTGAATCCCAGTTGATATTAGGATAGTTGAAATCTCCTTCTATTATTGCCCTCTTGTTCTTACAAGCAGAAATTTGCCGACATATTTGTTCTTCTATCTCCCTTTCACTATCTGGGGGTCGGTAGTAAACTCCCAGTAGTGTGACTGCCCCTTTTTTATTTCTAAGCTCAATCCATAAAGCCTCGTTTGTTGTCCCATTTAGTATATCGTCCCTTCTCACAACTGGAATTGATTCTTTAACCATTAGTGCTACCCCCCCCTCCTTTTTTATCTCTATCTATCGTGTCTGAAGACTCTATAACCAGGGAAATTTAGCTGCTAGTTTTGTCCCTCCTTTAGCCAGGTCTCCATTATAGCAATGACATCCTGCTGCCATGTGTCTACCTGCGCCCTTAACTGATCTACTTTGTTTGTAATACTCCTTGCATTGAAGTATAAACAGTTTAACTCCGTCAATTTCCTTTGCTGGACACTTTTTAAACTTTGCTTCTCCTGTAACTCCAAGCCTATCACAACGCCCCTAGCTAATGTTCTACCTCCATTTTTCTGATCTGAATCTGACCTATTTGATCCTACTCCTGGGATCCCATCCCCCTGCCACACTGGTTCAAATACTCCCCAACTGAACTAGCTAAAGCCCCCACAAGGACACTGGTCCCAGCTCTGCCTGGGTGCAGCCCATCCGGTTTGTACAGGTCCCACCTTCCCCAGAACTGGTCCCAGTGCCTCAAGAATCTGAATCCCTCCCAGCTACACCATCTCTCCAGCCACGTGTTCATCTGGTCTATCCTCTTATTCCTGCTCTCACTCGCATGTGGAACTGGGAGTAATCCTGAAATTACTACATTTGAGGTCCTGCATTTTAATTTATCTCCTAATTCCCTGTACTGAGTTTGCAGGTCCTCATCCCTTAGTTTACCTATGATGTTGGCACCAATGTGTACCATGACCACTAGCTGCTTACCTTCCCTCCCCAGAATGTCCTGCAGCCGCTCCGTGACATCCTAGACCCAGGCACCAGGGAGGCAACATTCCATCCTTAATTCACGTTTGCGGCCACAGAAGCGTCTGTCTGTGCCCCTAACTATTTAATCCCCCATCACTATAGTCCTGCCACTTGTTTTCCTCCCGCCCCTCTGAGCAGCAGAGCCACCCATGGTGCCGTGAACTTGGCTGTTGCTGCTTTCCCCTGAGAGGCCATCCCCCCCAACAGTATCCAAAGTAGTATATCTGTTAGAGAGGGGGATGACCACAGGGGACTCCTGCACAATCTTCCTGAGTCTTTTACTATTCCTGATGGTTACCCATTTCCTTTCTGCCTGTGTAATCTTTACCTCGCTAAACATGCTATCCAGACTTGTCCACCCGCAGCTCCATCTCCGAAATCGGTTAGCTAGAAGCTGCATTTGGACACACCTTCCGCACACGTGGTCAACAGGGACGCTGGAAGCGTCCCTCATTTCCCACATCCTGCAGGAGGAGCATATCACTGGTCTCAGATCTCCTTCTATGACGTCCCTCTCGATTAAGTTAGTTACTCCCTTAAAAAATACGCTAGCTCGGGGCCTTATTTATGTTAGCGAGGAACCTTGTTTCTTGACTAATTATACTTGTACAGCACTACTCTATACTTTTTTTTAGCTCCCACCTCAGTATTAAGCAATGAATAACTTTAATAGATTGAAAAAAAACTCACCGGGATTTACTCACCAATCAGCTGCTTTTTAAAAAAATCCACTTTCAGAAGAGTGTCCCTCGCAGGTCTGGTGCACTCCTGAAGGTATTGCCTCTCCCTCTTTGTTTTTGGATTGAGGAGGAGGGAGGGATGGAAACACTACAGCAATGCAATGTTTGGGGCTATTCCATCCTTTGGCAGTGGGTCCTCCTCAATCCCCTTCTGAGTTACGGTGTCTGCGGTGACTTCTCCCAGAATGCTTCAGTCACTTCTCACTACTGCCCTCTGTTGGATGCTCTTCATCCTGTTCAGTGCAAGAGTCCTTCTCCTCAATCCCCTTCTGAGTCACGGTGTATATATAGATTTGTAAGGATAACACAAATTACAAAAGCTATTTTATGCTCTAATGTTCACAGTAAATACAGTACATGTAAACCAATTGGCAATCTGTGGTCAGACACACCACATTCTGAAGCCAAGTGACAGATGCCCCCCAGACAGATGTTATGGATCTCTTCTCAACTCCTCCTGCATATGCTTGTCACACCATGAGCCAACCAGTCTCACTGAACTGTGTCTTTCACATGAGGGTTTCCAATCTCCAATCTCAAAAGACTCGCTTTGGAATCTTCTCCCAAACCGACACTTTCTCTCAGGCATCTTCTGCAAGGGTTCACCTCCAGGGTTTCAACTCTCCTTCTGATGTTCCTCTTCCCTGGGTCACCACATGCATTCAAGCTTTCTTCCATGCACTCTCTCTCACAGACTCAGTTATCAACACCACTGCTTCACATGCTCATGGTAAAGACCTACAGACCTTTAGTTGTCTCTTTGGACCTTCTGGCCTCTTGCAAGCAGTTCTCGCTTTAAATCTGCTCTCTGAAGCTTTTGTCTCTTTAAATCTGAAGCTTGGAGCCCTTCTCTCTGTCCCTCACTCTTAACTTCGCTTAATAGGACCTTTTCCAGGTTCCTGTCCTTCCCTTTGACTAGAAGGTCTTCTTGGTTTTTCTCCTGTTCCACTCCCCTGGATTTTGGGGTATTTTCTTTAGCTTGAGACTGGCTATCTGTCCCATTTGCTCAAGTCTCTCCTAGCAGCTACTTCCAAAACCAACTGAACTTTCAAATCAAACTGCAGTCTCTAGTTTCTTGTGCGTGTGCCTATGGGAGGGACCTGCCTCTCTGGACCCCTGTTGCTAGGCAACAGCCCAGTTTCTCTACTCTTGTTTATTTAATTTGGCTGCAACGGTCATAAAACTCTCATTAGAAATGCAGGCACCTTTTAAAGTGAAACTAAAACTCAACTTGACCTTTTCTTAACACAAAGATACAGAAATGCAAATCAAACTTAAACATTAAAGTTAAAACTCATTCCAAACACCGACAAATACCAATATAACTTACTTAAACTATCTCTATTTCCTAATACTTTGATGTAATAAAGTATTTCAAAGTACTTTAAAGAGGCCACAAGTAATTGAATTCTGAGCAATGGTGGGAGAAAGATTAAAGGCACTGAGTGTATAATCTAAGAGTTCGGTTTTGAGGTGGGTTTTGAAAAAGAAAGTCAGATAGATGGGTTTAAAGAGAACTGAATTTTGAACATTAAGGTCGCTAAATTGTATAGTGCCCAAAACCAAGAACAGGGATCATAATGCACAATTATCCCACACCTGTTCAATGCAAAGCAGGCAGCAATCCAGCAAACTGACTGCTCATTTCAATGATTCCTAAAGGCAGCCATTGCTAATTACACTTTTCATTAGTTGGATGCATCAGTTGAGGCTCCCATATCATTGCTTGCTGGAACTACTAAAAGTGAGTTTGCACCTCTTAAGGGGAAGGAGATGGAGCTGCTGATATCATTTGGAATAGTGCTATGCAACAAGAAACAATGGCTGACTATGGGAGAGCGTGTGCACCAACGTTTTCTGATGCTGTACTAAAGGTTTTGGTGGGGGTGGAGGAAAAAATGAGAGATATCTGTGGGGGTTATGAGAGGGGGAGTGAGTAGAAGGGCCCTCCAGACATATGCTCAAAAGGCATTGTGAACAGATAGCCCATGGAGGTAAATGCCAGGAGTTTAGCCCTAAGAACCTGGATGTAGTACTGTAAGAACATAAGTGGTCAAGGTCAGTGAGTGCATTTTCAAAAGCTATACCCTTTCAAATGCACCATTAGTCTCAGCCACTATTCAATTTATCACATACTCATCACTCACTTCCCAACAATTTCTATCACTCTCATACTTAATGTTAATAACTTCGCCTGACTTTCACATACTTAACACTGTTGCAAGGCTCACACCCACATTCCACAGATTGCACAGACTGTCAGCTATTCAACCATGACAATCACAGATTCCAAACATACTGCACGACACTGACACTTCCCTCTCTCTTGCTGGAAAAGATGACACACAACCAGAGGCAACATTAACTAATTTTTTGAGGGGGAAGGCAGGCTTGCATGTTTTAACTCCCATGGAGAAGATGGTACTGATCATTATTGGAAGGGTCATTGCTGAGACTATGGACGGTGGTGGTGGCAGGGTGGGAGCAGGGGAGGGGGTGGGGTGGGAGGGGGTGGGGGGTGCGGTGCTGAATCTATTGATGGCCATATTCCCATATCTAATCCTAAAAGACATAGCTGCTAGACTGGGTCTAAGGCAGGTTGGTGAGGATGAGATCAAGTATGTTTTTCCCTCTTGTTGATTCCCTCACCACCTGCCTTGGACCCAGTCTAGCAGCTTTGTCTTTTAGGACTTGGCCAGCTTGGTGAGTAGCTGTGGTGGTGGATAGTGCGATGGTCAGTAATTGAGGGAAGGTATGGAAGAGTTCTGAACTATTGTTGAAATGGGGAATTGGAGTTGGGGTTACTGGTATTGCACTTGAATTAGTTCTTCATATACAGCAAAGACGGAAAGGGGCTGCTTAGTTGCAGTCTCTGTTCTGCTGCCCACTCCTCCTCCTCCTCATGCTCCTGCTTTTCAGCTTCTTTCCTGATAGATCACAAAAGGGGCCTTTTCTTCATGTTGGTTAGGCTGTGCACTATGCAGCATACCTGCACAAATCTTGAAGTTCGTTCAGCTGAGTACTTGTAGGGTTCCTCTACAGCAGTCGAGATTTAAAAAAAAAAATCATTCCTGGGATGTAGGCTTCGCTGGCTGGGCCAGCATTTATTGCCATCCCTAGTGGCCCTTGAGAAGGTGGTGGTGAGCTGTCTTCTTCAACTACTGCAGTCCATATGGTGTGGGTACACCCAAAGTGCAGTTAGGAAGGGAATTCCAGGATTTTGACCCAGCGACAGTGATATATTTCCAAGTCAGGATGGTGAGTGACTTGGAGGGGAACTTCTAGGTGGTGGTGTTCCCGTCTATTTGCTGCCCTTGTCTTTCTAGATGCTATGGTTGTGGGTTTGGAAAGTGTTGTTGAAGGAGCCTTGGTAAATTCCTGCAGTGCATCTTGTAAATGGTACACACTGCTGCTACTGTGCGTCGGTGGTGGAGGGAGTGAATGTTTGTGGATGTGGTGCCAATCAAGCGGACTGCTTTATCCCAGATGTTCAGCTTCTTAAGTGTTGTAGGAGTTGCGCTCATGCAGGCAAGTGGGGATTATTCCATTGCACTCCTGACTTGTGCCTTGTAGATGGTGGACAGGCTTTGGGGAGTCGGGAGATGGGTTACTCGTCATACTATTCCTAGTCTCTGCAGCCACAGTATTTATATGGCTCGTCCAGTTCAGTTTCTGGTCAATGGTAACCCCCGGGATGTTGATATTAGGGGATTCAGTGATGGTAATGCCATTGAACATCAAAGGGAAAAGGTTGGATTCTCGCTTGCTGGAGATGGTCATTGCCTGACACTTGTGTGATGTGAATGTTACTTGTCACTTGTCAGCCCAAGCCTGGGTATTATTCAGGTCATGCTGCATTTGGACATAGACTGCTTCAGTATCTGAGGAGTCGTGAATGGTGTTGAACATTGTGCAATCATCAGTGAACATCCCCACTTCTGACCTTATGTTAGCAGGAAAGTCTTTGATGAAGCAACTGAAGATGGTTGGGCTGAGGACACTGCCCTCAGGAACTCCTGCAATGATGTGTAGGAGCTGAGATGACTGAGCTCCAACAATCATAACCATCTTCCTTTGAGCTAGATATGACTCCCAACCAGCGGAGATTCCCATTGACTCCAGTTTTGCTAGGGCTGTTGTGCTTGATGCCACACTCTTGTCAAATGCGGCCTTAATGTCAAGGGCAGTCACTTCACCTTGGGTGTTCAGCTCTTTTGTCCATGTTTGAACCAAGGCTATAATGAGGTCAGGAAGTGAGTGGCCCAGGTGGAACGTAAACTGCGCTTCAGTGTGCAGGTTATTACTAAGCAAGTGTTACTTGATAGCACTGTTGATAACCCCTTCCATTACCTTACTGATGATGGAGAGTAGACTGATGGGGCAGTAATTGGCCAGGTTGGATTTGTCCTGCTTTTTGTGTACAAGACATACCTAGGCAATTTTCCACATAGCTGAATAGATGCCAGTGTTGTAGCTGTACTGGAACAGCTTGGCGGCAAGAGATAATGGAATTGTTGCTTCAGCGTATCAATCTTCTGCTCTATCATATTTCTTGTGGCAGCATAGCTCTCATTGTATGTATGCTGGGCAAATGTGCATGGATTACGAACAGGAGTAATAAACCAGCGAATAACCTTCGTCATCCAGTAGCCACCTTTTAGATTGTTGTGGTGGCAGAAGTACATCTGGTACAGTGAACTGCCACAGATTGAAGGCATCATGACTGCTGCCAGGATATGGAACATTGACCCGCAAGATTTACTGCCTATACTAGCACATCAGCTGCACATTGAGGAAGTGAACACTTTTTGATTCCAGTACATGGCAAAGTTGACAAGCAATGCACATGCAGCCAGCGGCACCATGAATCACAGGGAACCTTGTGCATCTCCCACACTTTTGTGCTTAATCTGCCTGCTTGCATCTGGAATCATGTCCCCTTGAACAGAGAACCTCAGTGATCTCCCTTGTGAAATATGTTGCAACATTCCCAGAATCAGGCTGGAAAGAGCCATACCCATAAAAGTTTATGGTCATGAGTACCTTCAAAGCCACTGACAATGCAATCCTTGCTCTGCTCTGAAGTTGAAGTTGTGCCTGAAGCTGTGGGAGACTTCAGTGACATCCTCTCTAATGAAGCATGTCCGTCTCAAACAGTGGACATAGCTGATGTTTAGGTAGAAGAGTTGCTCCCTGAACACCTTTAGCAGATATAGCCTCATGCTGAGAGCCCTTCTCTCCCTCCTGTCTCTTTGAGCAGTTTGTCCTCTGCTCATTCCTCCAGTCATGGTATCTCAAATCTTGGTTGAATTTTTTGAACAGGTTATGAATTTGGTGAAACTATTTATCTGGGGCTTACCAAAAACCTTTAAAAAAGTATTGGGCAAAAGGTTGTTTAGCAAGATTGCATTTTGTGGGTTTTGTGGACAAATATTAGGTTGGATAAAGAATTGATTACGGTCTTAAAGACAGACGGTAGTTCTTAATGGTAGCAGCTTTGCATCACTGTTGGAATCCAGTTATCCAGTGGAAATCAGTATGAAGGTCATTGCTTCACCATTTTTATTAATAATCTGCAAGTTTGTGGGTGATGGCAAGACGCATGCAAGCCACTGATAAGAAAAACAGGTGACAAACTTGTCTTGGACGCAATGGGAGAATGGGCTCAGTTTCTGGCATGTCTTAATATGGACATGTGTGGTGTGATGCACTTGGGTAGAGCATATGCCGTGGATTGCAGACTCAGGTGGGAAAGGATTTCAATTCATGAATCATTGAGATCCATGACCAGTGCTGTGAGGCTGTTATCAAAGTGAGTAGAATGTTAGGATGCACCACTAAGGCAATTAGACCTAAAACTAGAGGTATGATTGTTACCATGTTCTAAGCCTTGCTACAGTCACATCCAGAGTACAGTATCCAGTTTTAGTCTCCTCACATGGTGGGGGATACTTGAGGCCTTGGAAAAAATTCCAGGAAGATCACTTATTTGATGCCTAGTTTAAGATGTCTTAGTTCACAGGACAGACTTAGCAAGCTGAGTCTTCTGACATTCAAAAGCATCAAAAGTTGCAGATATGATTGAAATCTTCAAAATTATGATGGGATTAAATTCTGTCCACTTAGATAGGTAACTTCAATTAAGTAGGCAAGTTGTGTTGTAGAGGAAAGATAGCTTGATGAATACAATAGATCCAGTCTCATGGAATTGTTTGATTACCTGAGGAAGATCAGCGACGCAAATCCGAGGGTATTTTTTACAAAATTGGCATACTTTTTCTTTTGCTGCTCCTAGGAGATCGGGTGGCAGCAGAGAGAAAGGCAGCTTGATATGATGGGTTTAGTGGTGTAAGCTGGTTGCAGCATGTGGGCAGGTCGGACACAATCTGTTCTCTTTTCATATGTTCATATTGAGAAAGTGCCATTCGAAAGACACTTGGGGTGTGAATTGTAAAAACAACTGCTAATCACTGTCACTGCCTTTTTTCAAAGGCCTAATTAGAAATTTGCCAGTTAAAACTACCACCTTTCCAGCTGTCCTGCTTCTTAGCTCAATGCCATGTACCTTAACCAACCTGTTTCAAGGATTTGTGAAATGTCAAACTGTAGTTAATGTAGTCCCCCACAATGGGAAACAAGGTGGTCGGACCCACTTAGTTGCGGGAAAGGCTCAGTGACAGTGTTCCGGTAGCAGCAAAACCTCCCATGATTAAGCCGGAGAGTGAAAGCGGCTGAAGTGGGATTTCCAGCTGGTGGCAGTGGCGGCATGTCAATTAGGCTCATTAATAAGTCAACTGACATCCATTATCCCTGAGCCCACTGCAATTTAATGGTGGCTCAGGGGTTAAATGAAGGCCGCTCGGCTTTCCCGTGCCCTCGGAAAGCCACCCAGCAAACCATTCCAGGAAGCGGGGGTTTCGCTATCAGGCACTTGGTGCCCAATCAAGGGCCCTGGCATTGGACAGGGGGTAGCCAATGAAAGCCACCCTGCCCTTACCAGCGACCCCCCTGCATCCCCATTTGCTGCGACCTCCATCCTGTGATTTCTGTCCTACCTTCATTCACTTTTTCTCTGGGATCCCATGATTATCCCGGATGCAGTGCTGCCAGAAGCCCCTGCTCCAACTAACATTGACATCATGAGGACCTGTTGGCCTGTGATTGGTCAGCAGATCTCAGCAGCTGGAATTTCCATTGCTAGGGGCCTTAAATGTGAGGAAGGCCTGAAGATGGCCACTTAAGTACTTGAAAGGCATTTGATTCAATTAGGTCTCCCCCAATGAACTGACAGAGGTTCCTCGCCGGTTCTTCGACTGGTAGGTGAGAACTCCCCCATCAGCTGAACAGAATCCCAACTGTCAAAACAAAGGGCATTAACACATTGTATTTCTCATAACCTTCAAATAACACTTTTAAAATGACGCAAAGGATACTGACTAATGGATTCAACTGCTGCAGTAATAATCCATTGACAAACTTCAGTACTGATGATATTACACATAATTAATGTTAACATATTCATCTCTTTGCCAGAAATCAATGCCCAAAATTATAATTAACTCTAGGGGCAGGATTTTCCCTTCGTCAGGGGGCCCAGGAGGAGCTGGGAAATGGACCACCACCTGCGATCGGGTCCCGACTGCAATTTCATGCTGGCGGGCCAAATAAGGCTTGCCCAGGGTGAAACATGGCTCCGCTACTGGCCAGGAAAGCCCGTGCGGGGGTGAGGGCCTGTCAGCTGCCAGGTCCAATGGTGACCCGGCGGCCGCTTTAAAAGCGGACCAGGCAGCCCTTGGAAGGCTGCCATAGAGGACATTCCCTCAGCCCGATCCTCAGCTCAACCGATGGACCCGAGTGCAGCTGGACACGTCAGGAGGGAGGGCAGCTTGACCCTTCACTTTTCTGATGACTGCCTCACCATCCTCTTGGAGGAGGTGGCTGCCAGGAGAAATACCCTTGTCCCCAGGGATGGGAGGAGGAGGCCACCATACCTCACCAAGATGGCACGGGAGGAGGTGGCAGCACTGGTCAGCCACCATGGCGTGGTGTGGCACTCCTGGGTGCAGTGCCGGAAGTGCTTCAATGACTTGCTGCACTCAGGAAGGGTGAATACCATATTGGCATGGGTCACTAGGCAGATGTGTTAAGGTCTGGCCGTCCCCTGTGGACCTCAGAGGTACTAGAGTCTGAGTACCAACTGTCAATCACATTGGAGCTGGTCAAGGGGCTGAGCCCTGGCTGCTTGGACTGATTGCCTTGCAGCTCGAGGGCCACGACTCGGAAGTGCCCTGCCAGATGCTCCTCAGCTGCAATGGAGCTGCAGGTACAGAGTGGACTAATCAATGTTCCTCTGTTGTTTCAGGAAAAGACTGCCCACAACAATATAGAAAGGTTGCGGACCGGCAGAGGCCCCACTAGCCTCCTAATCCTTTTGAGGTATGAACAAGATGCCCTGGAGCTTGAGAGCCCCATGTGCAAGGCGGGGTTCCAGACGAAGGTAGGAGTGCAGGGCACAGAGGTGAGAATTTCGGTTTGTGCAACCATTCTAGTGGAGTCTCTTCATTGATGTGAAACTAACCATCTCCCCTTGATGTTCAATGGCATTAAAATCACTGAATCCCCCACTATCAACATCCCGGGGTTTATCATTGACCAGAAACTGAACTGGGCGAGCCATATAAATACTGTGGCTACAACAGCAGGTCAGAGACTGGGAATTTTGCGACGAGTAACTCATCTCCTTACTCCGCAAAGCCTGTCCACAAGGCACAAGTCAGGAGTGTGATGGACTACTCCCCACTTGCCTGGATGAGTACAGCTCCCACAACACTCAAGAAGCTTGACACCATCCAGGACAAAGCAGCCCGCTTGACTGGCACCACATCCACAAACATTTACTCCCTCCACCACCGATGCATAGTAGCAGCAGTGTGTACCATCTACAAGATGCATTGTAGGAATTCACCAAGGCTCCTTCAACAGCACCTTCCAAACTCACAACAATTACCATCTAGAAGGATAAGGACAGCAGAGAGATGGGAACACCACCACCTGGAAGTTCCCCTCCAAGTCACTCACCTTCCTGACTTGGAAATATATTGACGTTCATTCACTGTCGCTGGGTCAAAATCCTGGAACTCCCTTCCTAACAGCACTGTCGGTGTACCTACGTCACATGGACAGCAGCAGTTCAAGAAGGCAGCTCACCACTACCTTCTCAAGGGCAATTAGGGATAGGCAATAAATTCTGGCCCAGCTAGCGACGTCAACATTGTGTGAATTAATTTAAAAAAAACCTGGGCCCCACTCTGGCTCACTTGGGCCCTGCCATGGCTGCCTTGTGCCCTGCTCAGGCTCACCTAGTCCCGCTCGGGCTCACCATGGGCCCTGCTAAGACTGCTTCGTGCCCCGTTCCAGCCTCCCTGGGCCTTGCTACGGCTTGTCATGCGCTTCACTCAGGCTCACCTGGGCTCTGCTCCAGCTGCCTCACGCTCCAGGCCCTGGATCTTTACCTTTAAAACTCACCTTCCCACTCTTTGCTGCACGTTCAATCAGGCTGGTTCCTCCCTGCATTTGCTACTGATTGTAGCAAATGCAGGGAGGAACCAGTGCCTGATTGAATGAGTAGCTTTAAAGCATTTTTCAAATATAAATCAGTTGAAAATCCAACAAGCTTGGTGAGCCACACTGAGTTGGACAAGCCTGCTTTAAATAGAAGTACCGGAGCAGTGCTGCAGTGTGTTCCGGCAGCACTACACCAATGGACTGAAGTATAAGTATTAGCAAAGATACCAGCAACAACTTCTTTACCTTCAGAAAAATGCCATTGGGCCCTTTGTGCCCATCTGAGAAAGCAGATGGGTCCTTGGTTTAACATCTCATAAGAAAGACTGTACCTCTAACAGTGCATCACTGTCAATACCGCATGGGAATGCCTCACATCACAAATAGAAATGGCACCAAACTTCCCTGGTAGTTCACAAACTTAAAGAAGGAATATACGGAATTATATCATACAATCCAATTCATCAACTCTAAGATGAGAAATTTATTTATGTAGTACACAGACTTCCTTCGATTCCTGGGGGCAGGCAGTCACACAAGCCATTGCATGCATGGCCTACATGGCGTTCTCCATTTATATGGGCGCATGCAGCTGCATTTCCAGCATGCACCCTCCTACAACCTGAACTGGTGGATATGATGTTACCTTGACATTAGACAGTCCAACCAGCTGATATGGTGCCAGGGTGCCAAAATTGGGAAAAACACTAGTCCTGGACACCCCTGTGTCATCCAGAAATTTAAAAAAAGTGTGCAGTAGCAAGATGGGCCCTGCAGTAGCATTATTTAAAGAGCCAGGTACCTTGACTGCACTCAGTAAATTTTATGAATTTTTTTTCTTTTGGCAAATGTCTGAAAGTACTCTTGAATGTTTTTGGAGGTGTTTTTATGCATTTGCCAAAAAGCGTTGCTACATGCTCACAGAAATGGCAGAGAGGTAGGTGGCTTGTCCATACAAAGGCTGCTACAAGCATGGAGGCAGCAGTGACAATGTCCTGAATCTTGAGCACCATGGAGAGATGGAGCAGAGGCTTCAGAGTGGCTCTCTAGCCACTTAGAACCAGATTCTTCCATGCTCCATTTGAGTGACAGTGGATTGTCTGACATGCATTCAGGTGTGCATGCCCATCAGTACTCTTCTGCATGCCATCCCATCTATGTCCTCATCCAAGTCCTTTGCAGTGGAACTTGCCTGCGATCTTGCCCTCCATAGAGCTGGCAAACAAAACATCCCTTATTCCTGATTTGGATGCAAACTACTCCTGCCTGGATGACGTAATGCGTGCTAATCCCAACTTTATACTAAGCTTTGAGATACACATAATGCCAACATCTGAGCAGGTGGCTGCAAGTGTCAGGTCAAGTGATAGTCTCTTCATCAGTGTTGTGCTGCTGTCCTTTTTCACTTGGGTACTTCGGTGTCTGGAACCAGAAACTCAGAGGGCAAAGTTGGTTTGTGGGAAGGGTGAGGTGTAAAGCAAGAGGTCTGAGGTCATACCATCAGCAGTTTACTCACCATGCCAGATAGCAGAATGAGTGTGTGTAGGGAGATGAGAAGGGTGTGATGACACATGCCCTGGGAAAAGCTTGTATATTCTTTTGTGTGATGTTCCTTTAAGAACCAAGTGGGATGGGTAATATTTTGATAAAAGCTTAATTGGTATCATGATTATGACACCAAATGATACCAAGAAATGCCCATGTAACCTGGGGTTGCCATGGGGATGAACAGATGAGAAACAAAGGGTAAACAGAAAGCTAATTGTAGTGGGGTGAGGTCAACCTTTTTTCTGTTTGGCAGTTCAGAATACTGGAAATTCATGCAAAGAGGAAGCAAGCAAGGCTCTCTCAGAATGGAACGGATTTCTGTTTGGCAGTCTTCAAACAGATTCTGGTGTTGAAGCAGGTTTATGAGAATACAGCAGAGATTGTGTTACTATTTGTGTGATACACAGCTGGAAAGGACAGAACACTGAAGACAGAAAGAATAAGGGATTGTGGATTGGATAAAACCCATTGCTGCTATTGAAGTGATGTCAGAGCCCACCAGACTGTTTAAATGGGTCAGAAAAGGAAGCCTCTGAAGATGCTGTGCCATCAGACCTTCGTGACCCAACTGGTACAGGATAAACGTGCATCTTGTCAGTAGTAATCATGTCTGAGGACTTCAGGTAGAATACGGCTGCTGGTGAATGTGATGCGAAACAACAGGATGGGACGTGAAAGATCCTATAAAACAAAGGCCAAGTTGGAAATACTGTGAGATTACACATGATGTCACATTTGTGCAGGAAGTAATGTGATTGCTTGTAACTATGTGAGGTGCATCTTCACTGTATTGACTAGAGAAAGTGAAATTTACCTTTTTATTTGAGATATCCCTCACCTGTTAATTAATGTTTGAATTATGTTGATTTTAGTTGGCCTGTTACAGTAAAATTTTAAATAAGTGAAATCTTGTCTAGTAGTTCTTTCCATCAGCATCATGGAGATTCCTTTCTTTTTAAAAAGTTATCAGCCTCTATGGGGATTGTAACAAGGGGCAAAAGACAGGAACACCATGGCTAAAAACTTGACTATCGAGGTAAATCAACATAAACTGGCACTGTGTTTGGAATGTAGCCCCAACAAAATAAGTGACAGGCATGCGCAAAGTTGGACCACATGCCTCATTTTTTAAATGATTTCGGATCTATCAGCATATGTCATACTTTTAATAAGCGGGAGCTGATGCAGTGAATCGGAAAATAATGGTACTTTTTTAAAAAAATTGTTCAAGGAATGTGGGTGTCACTGGTTTGGCCAGCATTTATTGCCCACCCCTAATTGCCCTTAAGAAGGTGAGCCTTTAAAGGGAGCCAGCACCTGAACAGTGAAAATGACAAAAAGAGATGCTGCAAAAAAAGCTTCGCTGCATTGGAGGTCTTAATGGAGGAGGCAGGAGCTGCCTTTTCATCCTGATAGCATAAGTGTGCTCAGACAAAATGTGAGGCACCAGTGAACGGAGGGGGCAGAGCAGTTCAATGAAAGGAATATTGTACCCAGAGCCTGGCTGCAATGCTGTTATAAATTTATTGATCTTGTCAGAACTGGGTTCAAGCACCTCCACTGGCTTTCTAGGAGACTATGGAAAGGGGCTTTCAAAATGTCATCTCGCCCCAAGACTGAATTAAACGAGACGCCAGATTAACCCCACATAAACCTCTAATGTATTTACAAAACTGCAATATACTTACAGTGGTAGCACACCAGCGACCCAAAATTGATTTCAATGTTCCTTAATATTTCTAAACATACCACTATGCCTGGGTGCAGCCCTGATATCCACAGCAGAGGTGGAGGCAGCCTGCTGGCTGCTATGTCCTCATGTCTATGATGACCTTGGCAGATGGCCTCTGGTGGCCCAAGGCCTAGAGCGCCTCACCTGATCAGGGTCTCCTGCTTATGGGCCATTGCACCCTCCTCGGCCTGAACAGCTAGAGGAGATGGTGTCACAGGCAGAGGGGACCCCCAGTGGCTGGATACCATTGGAGTGTCCTAAGGGCCCTGCCCTGACTCCTTGAGGAGAAGGTGCACCCTGAGGGAGGTCAAGGTGCCTCATCCCCCTCTCACTTACATGTTGATGATGCCCACCACACTGTGTAGCCATGGAGTCCAGGACAGAGTGCAAATCTGGCAAAACCTGCTGGACCAAGGTCACCATGGTGGTTGCCAATCTTCCCATGGTGACATTGAAGTACTTGCATATCAGAGCCAGAGGCAAGAAATCACTTGTGGGAGTTGTATACAGGCCCCCTAATAGTAACCACATGATAGGGTGGAACAAAAAGGAAGAGATAATGGCAGCTTATCAGAATGGCAAGGCGATAATCTACAATTAGATGGAAGAAGTCAGATTAGCAAAGGTAGCTAGATGAGGAGTTCATAGAATGTTTTTGGGACAGTTTGTTAGAACAGCATGATCTGGAGCCAACCAGAGAGTAGGCTATACTAGACGTGGTATTATTGTGCAATGTTATGGCACAGCAGATGGCAAGTACCAAGCTGATCAAATCCCAGAGGGAAACTTGAAACAGCTGCCACAACTCTTTTGCAATTTGTACTTTATTTTGAGATGTGTGCCTTGAATTAAGTAGTAATAAGTCCACCGAGTCTCAAAGGTTTTTGTACAAAACTAAATTAAACATTTATTAATAGAAGAAACGGTTTTAAGCATATACCCTGAACAGTGATATTCAGAGTGCATTTTTCTTTGGCTTTGGTCCCTCTAGACAGCAGCTTGATGCATGTAGGCTGGAGTTAGATCTTGGAATGCCTTCTCCCTTACACATAGCCTCATCTCCTTTATAGATGTTTCTCCCTTTTTAATGTTCAAATATGTCTTTGCAACTTTATTTTTCTCATAATATAAATCTTTCATAGTGCTCATATTATCAGTAACCTTTGAGAAAAATAAACACACTGTTTGGCTTAACTTCCTATGGCCAGGTGTAACACCTTATAATCTCTTTGAAATTCAAACTAACCTAATTTATCTAAAAATGAAAATGTTTCTCACACCTCACATACTAAAACTTCAACCATGTTTATGTATTTAGCATTTCAAACCTAGCTTCACTTTTGGTAATTCAAAAGCTCCAGACTAGCTGCCTCCAATTCAATTAAATCCCACATACACACCTACACAGCGAAACTAACCAAAACCTCACTTTTAACCTACTTTACAATAAATCACAATAATATTATGAAAATTATTACATTTTCATAACAGCAACAAGATGGGATTAATTAATGATCTCATAATGAAGGCGCCCCTAGGTAACAGCGACCATAATACGATTGAATTTTATATTCAGTTTGAGGGAGAGAGGAATAGGTCCGAGACCATGTTTTTAAACTTAAATAAGAGCAATTATAAGGGCATGAAAGCAGGGCTGGCTAAAGTGAACTAGCAAATTAAGTTAAGGGATAGGTCAATAGAGATGTAGTGGCAAACATTTAAGGGGATATTTCATAATACGCAGAATAGATACATTCTAGTGAATAAGAAAAAGTCCAAGGGACGGACACACCATCCATTTGTTAACTAGAAAGGTTAAAGATAGTATCAAGTTTAAAGAAAAAGTATATAACTATCCAAAGACAGGTGGAAGGTCAGAAGATTGGACAGTATATAAGGAACAACAAAACATGACTAAAAGATTAATAAGGGGGGAAAAATTAGTGTATGAGAGAAAGTTAGCCAGAAATATAAAAACAAATAGTAAGAATTTCAATAAATATTTTAAAAAGATAAGTGAGTCTGGAGAATTGATAATGGAAAACAAGGAGATGGCAGATGAATTGAACAGGTATTTTGCATCAGCCTTCACTATATTGTATATAACAGAGTATAAACCCTTCAGTATAGAGTGTATCATATCATAGAAGCAGCTGTAAAACAGGAAATGGAAGGGAGGGAAGGACTCAGGAAAATTACAATCACCAGAGAAGTGATACTGGGTAAATTGTTGAAGCTGCAGGCTGAGAAGTGCTCAGGTCCTGGTAGACTTTATCCTTGGGGCTTAAAAGAAGTGGCTAGTGTTATGATGTGGCAGGTGATGTGTGCCAAGCAGACCAAATCCACAAGAGAAACTTGGCCACACAATCACAGCGGTTTGGCAATTCGTATTTATTACGAGAAGATTTGTGTACTGAATTCAAAAGTAGTGAGTCGACGAACAACTTTACATAATTTAAAATGTATATTAAAACATTTATTAACAAAACAATTCAAACATAGACAAAAGATAACAGTTACTTTTTCTATAATTCCTAATTAAACTGACTCCCAACTACAGACTCCCTTTTAAGGCAACAGTCCAAAATAGATTTTAAATTTAAATAAGCAGTCCAGCAAGGTTACCACAGCGCTGACCTGACAGTGGAATTCCAAAGGCTTTTAACAAAACTTCAGTTACTGAACACAGCAGACTTCTGCAGAAGTGGCTAAAAGCTTTTCCCCTAGGCTGCTTCACACAGTTTACCTTTCAAAATGTTATGCGGCCACAGACTACATAGCCTCCTATCCTTTTTTATATATGTTTCTCTCTCTTTAATGTGTAAACCCCCATTGTTCTTTGGAAATGTATTTTTCCCATAATATAAAAATTTTTCATGTTGTCAATAAAGCCTATTTCCTTTTGGAAAAAATACACATAATAACCTTGTCCTATTTATTTGTAAGTTATAAACAACCGTCTGGAAATCAAACAACTCCTTCACTTATCTAAAAATGCAAATTTCATTCACACCTTACATGTGAAACCCTCATTCTCGCTTGTCCATCTCCATTTCAAAAGTCTGCTTTACACTTAACTCTTTTGATAATTTCAAATTTGCAGTCTATCTGACTCTAATTCAATTAAATCAATCACACAGACAGAACCATCCACATTCACACCCATAAGGCTACAATAATATTATGAAAAAATGCTATAGTTTTGTGGCACTAGTGAGATAGTTGATGCATGGGTTTTAATTTTCCTAAACTCCCTTGATTTGGAGAAGGTCCCATTACATTGGAAGATAGCAAATGTAACTCCACTATTCAAAAAGGGAGGGAGAGAGAAAGCAGGAAACTACAGGATATAGCTTAACATCCGTCATAGGGAAATTGTTAGAAGTTATTATTAAAAAAGTTATTGCAGGGCATTTTGATAAGCTCAAGGTAATCAGGCAGAGTCAACATGGTTTTCTGAAAGGGAAATTATGTTTAGCCAATTCATTGGAGTTCTTTGTGGAATTAACATGTGCTGTGAATAAAGGGGAACTAGAGGATGTACTGTACTTAGATTTCCAAAAGGCGTTTGATAAAGTGCCACATCAGAGATTATTGCATAAAATAAAAGCTCATGGTATAGGGGTTAACATGTTGACATGAATAGAAGATAGGCATAAATAGGTCTTTTTCAGGTTGGCAAGATGTAACGAGTGGTGTGCCATAGGGATCAGTGCTGAGGCCTCAACTGTTTGCAATTTATATAAATGGATGAAGGGATGAATGGAGCAGTTGTCAAGTTTGCTGATGACACAACGACAAGCAGGAAAGTAAGTTGTGAGGAGGACATAAGGAGGCTACAAGGGGATAAAGATAAGTTAAGTGAGTGGACAAAGATCTGAAAAATGGAGTATGATGTGGGAAAATGCGAAATTGTCCATTTTGGCAGGAAGAATAAAAGAGAACCATATTATCTAAATGTGAGAAATTGCAGAGCTTTGAGGTGCAGAGGGATCTGGGTGTCTCTGCAAGAATCGCAAAAAGTTAGAATGCAAACACAGAAAGTAATTAGGAAAGCTAATACAATGTTATTATTTATTGCAAGGGGAATTGAATACAAAAGTAGGGAGGTTATATTCAGTTATACGGATCACGAGTGAGACCACATCTGGAATACTGTGTACAGTATCGGTCACCTTATGTAAGGAAGGATATAAATCTGTTGGAAGCAGTTCAGAGAAGGTTTACCAGACTAATATCTGGAATGGGCGAATTGTCTTATGAGGAAAGGTTGGGTGGGCTAGGCTTGTATCCGCTGGAGTTTAGAAGAGTAAGAGGCAACTTGATTGAAACATAGGGAAAATGTTCCTCGCTATGTGCTCCCTGTGCAAGCGGGGGGATTCCCTCAGCTGGGAGTGCGCTCTTTTGCACATGCGCGCAAAATAACGCACAGATCTTCCTGAGGCTGCAATCAGCTCCAATTTAAAACTTTTAATAAACATGTTTAAAAATCTTCCCTGCCATGTCCCCTCATGTGATACTGTCACCTGAGTTGGGACATGTCCATAAGTTTTATTGAAACCTTTCTTAAAAATTTAAATATTCTCATGAAACCTCATCCCACCCATGGATGAGGTTTTATGCCTCCTCCGAAGCCCGCCAGGGCTCCTGGCCTGCCCACCAACCTTAAGGTTGGACAGGCAGGTCCATTAACGACCTTAATTAGTTTTTCAATGGCCTCAATAGGCCATTGATAGGTCAGCGGGCACGCAGCTGACTCGGCTGCGCCCCCACCGACCTGAAAATGGAAATGATGGGGGATGACCTCGGGAGTTCCACCCGATGTCATCCCGTGCCATTTTATGCGTCAGTGAGCAGGCCCCGCCCCTGCTCACTGACTGGAAGATCCTGCCCATAAGATCCTGAGGGGTCTTGACAGGATTGATGTGGAAAGGATATTTCCTCTTGTGGGAGAATATAGAACTGGGGTCGCTGTTTCAAAATAAGGGGTTGCCATTTAAAATGGAGCTGTGCAAAATTTTTTCTCTGAGAGGGTTGCGAGTCTTTGGAACTCTCTTCCTGAAAAGGCGGTGGAAGCAGAGTCTTTGAATATTTTTAAGGCAGAGGTGGATAGATTCTTGGTAAGCAAGGAGCTGATAGGTTATTAGGGGTAGGCGGAATGCAGATTTGAGGTTACTATTGAATCAGCCATGATTTTATTAAATAGCGGAGCAGGCTTGAGGAGCCGAATGGCCTACTGCTGTTCTTTGTTCATATGTTTGTACGTATGTTCGTCTGACTCCTCCATCCTTCTCTCTTGTATGCTGAGCGACTACGAAATCTCTGCCTGATGTTCCGCCGCCAGTTGTTGCATGTCCAGCATTGAGTTGGCGGCCACTCACAAAGGCTAATCACTATCTCAGACTGAGCATGTGGCTGGTCTCCAGCAGCCACCTGAGCGCTTGAGATCTGGGCTGTCCGTGCCTCCGATTGCTGTAGGGATGTGTCAGTGAGGTTCTCCAGTAGGTGAGCCCGAGCCTATTCTAGAACCATGCTCCACTGAATTATCTGTCTCTGTGCTGGTGTAGAGCGCGGGTCAGTGCTGTGGAGGTTCTTCCTCAACTTCTTTTAAGGATGTGGTCTGAGGGCTGGGGCTTACGTTGGCCAGCCTTGTGGGGCTCAATCTGCTGGTGGTTGTAAGAAGGAGGAGAGTTTTAGTTGATGAGCATGCGGATTACAAGACTGCATGTTACTCACTACAATTTTCAGCGTGTGATAAGCTCATGGATGTGTGATCCATACTAGATTGTTGAGGCAATCCGGCCTCCCCTTCCCTACAGGAGCGATCCCTGTCCTCCCCAGCGACCTCGGCGGCATCCTCCACAAATTCCGTGAGGGGTACCATGTCGGTCATCCCTCCCCAAGTCTGGGAACTTTCCCATCTGTTGTGCGCAAGCTTGCCCTGGATGAAGACAAAAGCCATGTGATGAGAAAGGATGGAGCATTGGCTGGGAAAGTTGCATGCCCCGTGTGGTGAGCCCTCCCCAGAAGGGGCTGAGAATGGAGTGTGAGCAGCATGAATCATGGGATGGCAGTGACGTGAAAGTTTCCGTGAGACAATCAGTGGTTATATGTGTCCCCTGCTAATGGTTGTGTGAGATCCCTGAAGAAAGTAGCCCTTTGAGTACATGGTGCCAAGATGAGAGTTTGATTTTAGAATGAGCTGAAGGATGACTTACCCTGGTGGAGCAGATGAGATCATCCATCCTTTTCCTACGCTGGATGGTGTTTTGGGTATGATGGCTAGCTACGCTGACATCCTCTGCAATGGCCTGCCAGGCCGGAGAGGTGAGGTTGGTATGCTTTCTGGAGGCGTCCCTGGGATAGGGGACATCCCTATATGCCTGCACTCCTCTTATCAGGGTGTTGTGGCTGGTGGGGTTCTGCCTTCGTCTTTTGGCTGGCAGCCTTCTTCTTTTATGTCACAGACATTCCTTTCAGTATCCTGGAGACAGGTGGGCTGGAGAGAGTGAGATGTGTGTACTTGACGGGCGTTTAAATATGATGCCCAGGCCTTCGACCCCGCCAGGTAATGACAGGGCAGGCGAATCAGCTCCTGATCTGTCAGGTGATTCGGACAAATACTTGCCTGTGCTTAATTAATGAGTGTCCCGTTCTTCCAAGCAACAGAATACGTGTCATGGACCCTGCCCGCCACCACGGTTAGTTTTGAAAATGGAAAATTCCACCCAAGGGCCTCAGCTGACCCATTTGCGGGCAGGGCAAGCAGACCCAACGCCATTGGTATAATTGTGTGGAGGCAGGGGTAGGCCGGTAGGCAACAGGTCGGCTACCCACTGGATTTAATGAACCCCCACTTCAAATCCATAGCTAGGGCAACATAAAATCCAGCCCTAGACTCAGTCCTTGTGTAGAGCAGTACGAGCGCCAAAGTGCAGGGCTCATGGAAGAGATAAATGCTCTTCTCTCACAGGATGACAGCAATTTTGCATCCCTGGCAGTTTCTGAACCTGTGCCACAATTGGTTTCAGAAAACCTCCGAGGTCTCTGCTTAGATGGTGCAATCTGTAGTTGGATCCCCTAAGGTCACAAAGTTGTCCACCATGTCCACTGCAACTGCTCTCAGTGGACGTTGGGAGCCTTCCACTTCCCATGCTCTTGCCACTTAGAAAGCATCTCATAGGAACAATAAAATAGGCAAATAAGTACAGAACACAGGCAGTACAGACTTGCATTAGCATGGGGTTTAATTTTAGATTGCATTGGGAAGAATGATGAAATGAACTATAATTAAACAGTTTGTGATCGTGCAGTACTTTTGTGCAATCTGGAGATTGTGGCATTCATCATCTGTGTGTTGGTGCATAGGAGGGATGATTCAGCAGACATATTCAACTATTGTTTGCTGATGCACAGCTTGGGCAGAATTGCAACTCATTGCTCTTACTGTTTGTTCTCAGCTTCCCCATTTTGTCCCCTGAAATGGCCGCCAGTGTTACAAGCTCAGTAAAGCAGAAGTTGCAGGCATCTGAATCACTATGATGGCAGAGGAAGCAGGCAAAGGTGATCTAAAACAATGGGCAATGTTTTTTTGATAAAATAGTTTTACATTGCAATTTCTTCCCCAATGTGGCATAAAGGAAGTTCTGGCTGTTTAAAAAAAAACAGCATCTGAATTTCCTCTTTTTTGCTGTAAAACACAGCAATCCAGACAATCTGGGTTATACCAGGTCCTCTATGCTTTTTCCATGCATGAAAAGATTTTGTTTACCACATAATCAGGCTCTCACAGATAATGTATTTCCTGTTTTTTGTGCCTTGGCAACACGCTGTGAAAGTGACACCTGTGCAGCTCCAGTGTGCAATACTGCTAATTGCCTTCAGGGTGGGGAGAAGGGGTGTGGTGTGGAGGACTTAATGGTTAAAAAGGCTGTTTCCTGAAAGCAATCAATCACAGACTATTTAAAAACAGATCAATTTATTTTTTAATTAACATGAAGCTTAACCGCTGTAGCAAGCTGACGTGTGATTTTTTTAATTCTCCCCTCCATCTGAGGTAGCATCCCTAATGGTACAAGTGACTGCACAAAATAGGTAAATGCCCCATATTCTGTGAAATGGGACAGTCTCAGTGACACAAAAATTGGCTTTTCAAGAATTCAAGCCTAGGTTTTCTGGTTGGGGATTAGCCTGATGGAGAATGAGGAAATGTACAAATTGCACTTGCCCAACACAAAGCACAGACAGTCGTGAATTTCAGATTTCATGGTTAATTTTAAAACAATGGCCAGGGTTTTCCTTGCCCACTGGTGTCGGGTGTATTCGGTAGTGTGAGCGGACAATATGGCACAATTGGTTTCACAACGTTGTGAAACCAGCTTGCGATCATCTGCTCAACCCGCCAACGGCAGGCCACATTTCCCACCATCGGACATCGGGAACCTCATTGTAATACATCAGCATATCATTATTAGGTCAGCCTTTTGGAATCGTTCCCCCCTCCGCTGGATCATCCATCCACGTCAGCAGGAAAGCATGCCGACGTGTTTCATAGCAGCATATAAATGGGGTGCACTTGGTGGGCTGCACTTTGAGAGGAATTCGGAGGTGAGTACACAGTAATGTTGTGCTGCGCTTGCCAGGGTTGCCTATTGGACTTCAAGCTTGAGGCACATGGGGGTGCAAGGGCTGCCTTGCAGTTGAGATGACTTGTGGGGTGAGGGGACAAGGGCTGCCTTGCGGTTGAGGTGACTTAGGTGGGGGGGGTCAAGGGCTGCCTTGTGGTTGAGGCAACTTGCAGGGGTGGACGCAATGACAGCCCAGGTGTTGAGGCGACTTGTGACGGGTGGGGGGCAAGAGCTGCCTTGAGGTTGGGGTGACTAGTGGGGTGGGGGCAAGGGCTGCCTTGTGTTTGAATAGAGCTCACAAGCATTTGGGGTGGGCAGTAGGGTGGGCGAGGGAAACAGACAATGCATTAGCAATACCTTATATGAAGCAACCATTCCTCTGCAACTGAAGCAGTTCAAGCGTAGCCATTGAGATGATTGGAGTCAGGCTTCTAGCTTATCTGCCCACTCAAGCAACGCAAAAACATCAAAGTGCCACCAAGAGCTCCAGACCTTTTCACCTCCCCCGTCACCTCCACTGCACACCCCCACCACGGCATTGACTGCAAAGTCATGAGTGTTGTACAGTCTGTTGTACACGTTGTGTAATCTCCTTGCTAAAGCTGACCGTGGAGCAGTCACTGATGGAGATGCTCACAGCCCCCTGCACTGTCAGCATTCCGGTTAGACCAGTCTCCCCCATGGTTCAAGCTAACAGTACAGCCTTGTAGTGTGGGTTAGGAGAATGCCTGCGCCTGAGCTGAGAGCACAGCATGCAGCCCAATGGGCAAAGCTGCAGCCAATCGATCAGATGGAGTGCGGCGGGTGGAGTCTTGGGCAGCCATGCAGCGCACTAATCTCTGGCCATCCAAGTGGTGGCCAGCACAGTCAGGGAAGCATTAAGGGATCTTCACACTTAACCAAGGCAGGTCCTTAGTACATCTATACTGTGCCACGTGTCTCTCTTTCATCCTGTAGGAGAAGTACATCAGGAGCATGGAGCCTGGTGAATTAGCTGTAGGCCTGATGGCCTACAGAGAGCGAAGACGACAGTGGAGAGAACAACTGAGGCTGCTGGCTGCGCAAAGGGAGAAGAAGAACCTCCTGAAAGAAGGGGTGGCTGGAGCTCCCACACACACTGCTGAAGAGCCACAGTGAGCTGTCGTTGGTCAACGCCTAGCGACACCCAGGGTCTACAAACACCGCCTTTCAATTCTGCAGTTGACCGAGAACCAATGTTGCCGAACACTGCGCATGATGAGGGAACTGGTCGGTCACATCAGCCACCTGCTGCAGCACTTGACATCACGGGGACATGGAGGGCATCCACTGCCAGTGGCCATGAAAGTGACTGCGGTGCTCAATTTCTATGCCAGTGGTTCCTTTCAGGGCTCCACAGGTGACCTCTGCGGGATCTCACAACCCTCCACCCACGAATACATCCAGGAGGTCACGGATGCCACCTTTGCAAGGGCACACAACTTTGTGCATTTCTTCTGGGACCAGGACAGCCAAGATGCAAGAGCAATTGGATTTGCCCAGATCTCCGGTTTCCCACAGGTGCAGGGTGTGATCGACTGCACTCACATGGCACTCAGGTCTCTGTTGCAACATGCGGTCAACTATCACAACTACAAGGGATTCTCATTCGCTGAATGTGCAGCTGGTGTATGACCACCACAAATGCATCCTGCAGGTGTGCGCATGGTTTCCAGGGATTGTGCACGGCGCCTACATCCTCATTCGGTCACAGATCCCTGCAGTCTTCCAGGGTCCACAGAGGCTGCAGGGATAGCTCCTCAGGGACAAGGGCTACCTGCAGAGGACATGGCTGGTGACACCTGTGCAGCGGCCTCAGACTGCTGCAGAGCCAAGGTATGGCGATGCTCATGCTGCAACTCACAACCTGGTGGAGCAGACCATCAGGATGCTGAAAAGGGTGCCTGGACTGCTCTGGTGGAGCGCTGCAATATAGTCCACAGAGGGCTTCATGCATCATCGTTGCCTGCTGCACCCTTAAGAACCTGATGCTGTAAAGGGGAGAGCAGCTGGCTGAATAGGAGCTGCAGGTCTCCTCCGATGAGGAGAACACTAATGGGGATGAGGGTGAGGAAGTCCTCGAAGGCGACGATGATGGGGATGAGGCCCTGGCATTGGCCAGACGAGGCAGATGTGCTCGGGAGGCTCTCATAGCTGCTAGGATTGTGGGTATGTCGATGACATGCAGTTGAGGAGACACCATAGATCTTCACATTGCATCTGTGAACATTTGACTTTAGTCTGGCTTATGGCAGCGCGAATACCTTTTGTGATCCTGTCGTGGAGATGCAGTGGAGGCACTAATAGTCACTTGATTGCAGGAGGATGATAACAGCATGCAGTGAGGGCACTCCATGGATCTTCACATAGCCTCTGAGAATGCCTGACTCCTGTCTGGCCGAGGGCAGCTCACTTGCACTCTGTGATCAGGGTCATATCATGGAGACATAGCCATAAAACTTTAGAAGCATCTGATCCTTTGTCTGCCTTCAGCACCTGAGCCCTTCAGGGGCACCGCGTCACTGGTCACAGATGCTGAAGAGATGGAGGCCAGCCTCACCTTAAAGGTGCTGAGAGAACACAGGGAAAATGACGAAACTCTGTGAAGCCTGCCCACAACATTCTGGCAGCAGTGACCAGCACCGCCGAGGTGCAGGCATCAGTAATGTGTCCAGGGGATGTGAGGCCAGACCATCGCTTTGGTCTGAAGGATGCACAAAATACAGGGAAGAAGCCCTGGACTGAGACACTTGTCTTTATCTTGTGCAGAAACATTTCATGTCTGAGTGACAAGAACGCTGCTCATCAGAACAAGGAGCCATGGGCAGGGAGACATTCTTGGGAGTTTAGTGACAATAGTGAACTGTATGAACAAGTGATTAACACCAAAGCCCACCAATTACTCTTAACTTTCCTAACCCTGCTGCTGCATCTCGATGCTCCCCAGACATCCACAATGGAGGTGGAGGCAGCCTGCTGACTGCTACGCCCTGTCTGTGATGACCTTGACGGGCATCCTCTGGAAGGCCGAGACTTAAAGGGCCCCGACCTGTATTCGGGGTGCTGCTATGTGGCAGTGGCACTCAGCCTGGAGGAGCTGCTGAGGTCACAGGAAACGGGGATTTGGATGAACCAAACGCTCCCAGAGTCACCTGGATGGATGGCCCCGGGATGTGTGCCTGCTGATCCTCCTCCCTATTGGTGGCGGAGGGCCCCAGGCTGACTCCTTGAGGAGAAGGGGTAGGTGGAGTGAGATCGAGCTGCCGGTACTCCTCTTGTGTACACACTGCTGGGGGCCAACTATGGCATCGGCAATGGAGTTCGGCCCGCGCAGCACTGCAAGAGCGACTTCCTGGACCAAGGTCTCCATGGCAGTCATAACCTACCAGCGTTGACCTTGAGGCGTTAGCTTGCCAGCACTATCACCTCAGAGTGAAGGCGGACGGAGTGCTCCATTGTGCCTTGCAATCTGAGTGCAGCTTCCTGATGTTCCTGAGCTTGCCTCTGCAGCTCAAGTAACTGTGACAAGACTGAGCATAGAAGATCGTCATCTGACTCAGACTCAGCAAACTTCTGGCCTCCAGCAGTCCTCCGAATGCCAGACACCAGGGAATTCCCTGCCACCGTCTGCTGTGGATCAGGCAGTGTGGTGTGCCCACCAGATTGTTATCCTGAGGCTATTCTAAAGTTAGATCCCACGGAGGTGTGTGTCTCTGCACTGGTGTAGGGTGTGGATGAGCACTAAGACGGGCCTTCAAGGAGGGTGCCTTCAGATTCCTCTTCAGAGGTTTCATCGGGGCTTGATTGGAGGCCCTGGGTCATGGACTCCGTCGGCTCTTTCCCAGATGTGACTTCGGAAGTAAGGAGAGATAATCAGTGCATGACAGTGGCCTGTCAAACAGGATACATCACTCACAGCATGGTTGTCTGATGGATGTTGCACTGCTAGACCCTCACTTGGTAGACCTGTCAGCACAGGAGCAATCCAGATCCTTGCCGGCCAACTGAATAGCTCTGTTTTCAAAGTCCGTGAGGACCTTGATTTTAGATATCCCTCCACCAGTCTGTGACCTCTCCCTCTTATTGTGTGCCAGTTTGTCCTGCAAGAATAGAGATGGAGAAAGTCGGGTAAGCAGTTACGCCTGCCAGGTCAGATGTTAAGTATGCCTGGCATGTGTGGGTGGTGAGTCATCCCATGGATGGGATGAGGACAATGAAGGTGAGTGTGAGAGTGAATGGTGATGTCCCTTGAACTGGCAGTGAGTGAGGGCCCTGTGGATGTGTGATAGGTTTGTGAGTGTGTGAGTTGAGAGTGATGAGAAGAGTGACTTATGCTGGTGGAATGGAGGAGATCATTCATCTTCCTGTGGCACTAGGTGGCTGTCCTCTTTTGAAGGGTGTTGGTGCTGACCACCGCTGCCAATGACTCCCAAACCTGGTTGGTGACACTGCTGCCCATGTTGCGGCCAGAGTGGAGGTAGAGGACATCCTGGCAGGCCTCCCCAGCATCCAAAAGGCATTCCAGTGACGCCAAACCTGGGGGGCTGCAGTCCTCTTGCGTTTTGTGGATATCTTCTCTACAACAGTCATGAGCTGGAAGCACTGTGACATGGTGCACGTGGCTGGACTTTAAATATGGCGCCCGGCATGATGAAGTGGTGAGGTGATGGCGGGTGGGCGAATGACAGCCCACCTGTCATTGAAACAGCATGTTTCCCAAATATGCATAAAAAACGTGGCGGGTTTGAGATGATATGGCATGAAAACCCACCATCATGGCAGGCGGATAAAACGTTGTTTTACCCACCTGCTACCGCACTTAGTGCAAACCTGGGACAATTCTGACCAATGTCTTATTGTAAACTGGTGGATAAAAACAATTGCATGCTGTTGATAAAAACAAAAAACTGCGGATGCTGGAAATCCAAAACAAAAACAGAATTACCTGGAAAAACTCAGCAGGTCTGGCAGCATCAACTCAGCATCCTGCTGCCAGACCTGCTGAGTTTTTCCAGGTAATTCTGTTTTTGTTTTGCATGCCGTTGATGTTGATTTCAAATTTCTGCAGCAACTCCAAGGGAACTCCATCCAATAGCCACCCACCTCTATCATCCCTAGGTTTCTATCTCCAATTTTAAAAACTTTCTCAAAATCCATCTTTAAAGTGCCACAGAATTCAGTAGCTTATGCATAGACGCTTCAAAAGGCCTGAACTTCCGTGAAGCCTTGTACTATAAATGTTCCTTTCTATATTTGCTCTTTTTTAAACTCTGAGAAATCTTGAAATTCTTTTGAGCACAAACAAATAAACTAAATTAACAAAATTAGGGATTAAAGTAAAAGGCAGCCCCATAAAGGGAAACAGCAAAAATAAAGACAAAACTTAATGGAAACTTATGAACATTAAATCAAAATGCAATTAATGGGCTCAATAAAAGACAACAGTTCTCACGGTGCCTCGACAGTACCAACGGACACCGTGTTCTCCATCTCCAGGGACATCTAGCCGCAAATGTAGCCGCGGAAGAGGAACAGGCAGTTGGGCTGGACGACCCCTTCGATCGACCACTGCCTGGACCTGTTAATGGCCAACTTGGCCAGGCCCAGGAGCAGGTTCGTGGGAGGTACTCTTGTTGGTGCTTTAATTACAATTGGCTTCCAGTGATTTTTGCAGACACAATTCAGCTATTTTTATTTCAACATAAATTTTCACTATTATTTAAATGCAAAAATATTTCAAAATAAATAAGTAGAAAAGGGAAAAGCTTTTGAAAAAAAACTCAAAAAATAAAAAAAATACTCAAGCTATTAGCAAATTGAAAATTAAAAATATTTTCAAAAATCTACCAGCCTCTTTATAAGCACCACCTTTATGTTCAGTCCAGATGAGTGAAGAAAGCACAACGGGAATCATTTGCAATGGTTTCTCCTCCTGCTCCCACATCGTTACCTCTGGTGTCCCCAACTGATCCATCCTTGACCCCCTTCAATTTCTCATCTCCATGCTGCCCCTTGTTGATATCATCGGAAAGCACAGTGTTAATTTTCACATACACACGGATGACACCCAGGTCTCTCTCACTACTACCTTTCCTGACTCTATTGGAGGGGCAGAAATTTCCTCCAATTAAACATTGGGAAGACTGAAATTAACGTTCTGGGTCCTCACTCTAAACTCCCTTCCCTAGCCACTGATTCCATCCCTCACTCTGGCAACAGTCTGTGATTAAACCAGTCAATTCACAACCTTGTTTTCACATATGACCTCATATTTGTACCATCGTTAAGACCGCCTATTTTCACCTCTGTAACATCACCTGACTTCTCCCCTGTTTCAGCTCATCTGCTGCTGAAACCCTCATTCATGTCTTTGTTACCTCTAGATGTGACTATTCCAACATTATTTTGGCTGGCCTCCCACATTCTGTCCTCCATAAATTTGAGGTCATCCAAAACTCTGCTGCCCATATCTTTACTTGCACCAAAGCTGTTGACCCATCACCCTGTGTTTGCTGATTTACACTGCCTGGTCAAGCAACATTTTGATTTTAAAATTCTCATCCTTGTTTTCAAATCCTTGCCTTGCTATCCCTATCTCTGTAACCTCCTCCAGTCCCACAACCCTCCAAGATATCTTAGCTCCTCTAATTCTGGCCTCTTCTGCATCCCTGATTTTAACTGTTCCACCATTGGTGGCGGTGCCTTCAGTTGTCTTGGCCTTAAATTCTGGAATTTCCTCTCCACCTCTTTAACTCTCTTTCCTCTTTTAAAATATTCCTTAAAACCTGAATCTTTGGCTAACCTTTTGGTTATCTGACCTAAATCCTTACATAGCTCAGTGTCTAATTTCATTTAATAATGCTTCTTTGAAGCACCACTGGGATGTTTTATTATGTTAAAGGGAGTATATAAGTTGTTGCTGTTGTTGAACAATTCCATCCTTATTTAACACACATTGGCTGGAATTTTATCTCCCTGTTGTGGCCATAAAATTCAGCAAGGTATTCTAAACTCCAGTGAATTCGGCGGGGCCACAAAATCCCACTGTCATAAAATTCCACCCATAATAATGTTTAAATTAAGTTTTTGCATAATTTTCTTAAGTAATTTAGGTCAGCTGAAAAGATAACATGCTTTGGAGAGTCAGGAAAAGGCATTTTTCAAAACCTACCGGCAGTCTTCCTTTTGAGGTTTCCAGAAGTGCGAAATAATCACACTATTTTACACAGATACTTGAGCTGCCATCAACTGCATTTTTCACAGATCTCTCCATGTGTTGCAGAATGATACATTACTGCTTTGGTACACTGACCTGTAGGTCAGTGGTGGACAATGTGACACTTTGGATATATATGTATACACGTATGACAATATATTCATAAATCATTTTGGAATAATATAACAATATAACATCCCTCTTTCTTTAAAAAGATATGCCTCTTTACATCAGCATTTGGAGGTCTGTGGAAAAATGGGTAACGTTTCTGCCTCTTAGCCAGAAGCTCCGGATTCAAGTCCCACTCCAGGACTTTGTGTCCAAGGAAGGCACGTGCATAACACGGTGAACCAGGTTGAGCATCAACCTGTAAATCCCTCTTCCAACATATACCAATGGCAGGTGGTAAGAGCAGGAGAGATTCCTGGTCAGCCATGTGATGGAATAAAAATTAGAGACTCTACCATCATGACAGCTGGTGTAGGTCAGATTAGTGCCAACAGCCTATGGTTCGATCCCTGTTCTGGCTGGGGACCTACCTACCCTTTCCCTACCTGTGATGGAAGTCATGATGCTGTGGGTCAGAGCTGCCTGTGGGTAGAGAACTGAAGAAGAATGAATATCAAGTAAGTTTTTTTATATTCAAAACTAAAGAAAACTTAGAATCAAATTTTATAACTAAATGTTTAATTCTGAACTTAAAAAACTTTCTTATAGCTTGTTTTCTTTTTTCAAAAATCATTATTCATGGTCTTACACAGGTGGTTGAATGTTGTGCCTCCATCTTGTGGATTCAGTATTTATCGCTTTCAGAAATGAGTTGATGCACTGTGCTGATGATGTTTTCCATGTTACTCCTGGTGTTGAAGGAGTTGTGCTTGATGTCGCTAAAGTTGTGTTACTTGGTAATGATGTTATTGATGTTGCACCACTTGTTGGTGATGCTATTGATGCTGACTCGTTTGTTAGTGATGTTGCTGGCATTCCTGATGAGCATATCTGCTTTAGTCCCTGAGTAGGTCAAATATGGACTCTGTTCCTTCTTACCTGCTTACCGGTTTCAGTCTCAATGCTGTGTGATCTTAGAGTCTCAGCTTCATCAACAGCTTTTGTTAGGGTTCCAAGAATCTCAAGTTGTTGGTGAGATATGGTTCGGGACCAATAACATGTGGTTTAAAGTAGACAAAGTTTGAAATTCAAGACACTTACTAAGTGAAGAAAGCCTCAAATTCCACAGATTTTGAACAAACAAAAATAAACTTTAATCTACAAGTTCAGAAAGATAAAACAATGTACAATATCTATCTCATACTCTAGCATTCAGAGTAAGTATGGATTACTTGTGAATTAACTGGTGAATTGTAGTCGAACACACCACCCTGCCCAGTAAATGCCATATGTGACCAAAACAGATTCCATGGATTTCTCAATAACCCACCCAGATGTCAGTAACACTGTGAGCCAACCAATCTCACTGAAACTTTGTCTTTCTCACGAGGGTCTCCAATCTCCACATTCGAAGATCTCACCTTGAAATTCTCTCCAAAAGTAGCTCCAACTTGGATGGTTTCAACAATGGCCAATCTCGCAGAGTTTCAATCTTACCTTCCGAGATTATGTACCCCTGGATTTATGAGTGTACTCAAGTATTGACTTAAAAGCACAATTTCAGCTCTTTGGCTGTGCCAAGCAAAACACCACTGCTCCAAAGGGGTACCTTTGCCCAAACGATCCACAACACGGAGTCACTGACCATCGGCTGCCATTTCGGATCTTCAGAGCTTCTCCTCAGCCCTCTTCGATTACCAGGGCTTCTCCTGAGCCTGCTTCATTTAAAGTGTGCTCCCGATAGCTCTTTCTTTAATTGGAGGCTGTTTCTCCTTTTCTTAACTCAGTTGGACCTGTTCCTGTCCCGTCTCTTGTCCCTGCCTCTGGGACACTTCTTGGGACCTCTCCCTAACCCACTCCCTGGTCTGTCTCTTCAGGACGCTTATTTTACTGTGGAGCTCTGCACCCGGTCACCTGACCCAGGTTTTCACACTGTTCTTTTCTTTTCTATGCACAGGCACGCAGGGCGGTCCTCTGCCTGAAGAACATAAAGATGTTGAATTTCGCATGTGCAGCCTGCTTCCAGGCTGTGCATGGGCAGGAGGTCCAAAGGTTGTCAGGACTTGGAGCTCCTGACCTTCATTTCTGACTAGCAGGTTTCATAACAGGTTTTCATGATTGAAAAGTAAAAACGTGATGAAATTTGTACTGTTTAAGGCGGGTGGAGCAGGTGAAGCTGGATAGAAGGCCAGCAATAGGTGGGGGTAAAGGAGAGATTGCCAAAGATGTCATGAACAAAAGGACAAAGGGGTGTTGGTGGTACTGGCTAAAGGAGGTGCTGATGGTGGCATTAAGGTCAGAAAGCAGGATGTGATAATAGCAGGACAAGGGTAAGCACTCTGGTGGTGGGAAAAAAGATTGAAATAGGTTAAAAGGTGGGGGTAAAACAATGAATAAAAATGAAAATAAATAAAAATAATAGGGCAAAAATAAAAAATAAAGAAATGAAAAAAAAATTAAAATTAAACTGATAATTGAAAAAGGGATAAAAAAGGAGTGAGGATGGAGGTCAGAGTCCATGGTCTGAAGTTGTTGAACTCAATGTTAAGTCTGGAAGGCTGTAAAGTGCCTAATTGGAAGATGAGGTGCTGTTCCTCCAGTTTGCGTTGGGCTTCACTGGAAAATTGCAGCAAGCCAAGGACAGACATGTGGGCAGGAGAGCAGGATGGTGTGTTGAAATGGCAAGCGACAGGAAGGTCTCGGTTCTTTTGCTGTTGTTTCACTGCATCAACCCTGCTGCCTTTTCCTTAATGTAATTGAAGGCTAGCCATTTGGGTAGTCAGCATCTTCATCTGTTTACTTGTGGCTTCATGTGCTCTGGCAGTTTCAACAGCCTGCAATATTGTGACCTTGTTTTTTCCAATTGGAGCTTTTTATACATCAGGTTGTGCAGAGCCTCAAATGAGCTGATCTACCAGCATTTTATCTGTTTCCTTGAATTTACACTCTCTGGTTATATTTCTCAATATTGCTGAGAAACTGTCACCAGGCTCACCTAGTTCTGAGGAAGAGTCACCTGGACTTGAAACATTTATTCTTTATCTCCACAGATGCTGTCAGACATGCTGAGTTTTTCCAGCAATTTTTGTTTTTGTTTCACCTGGTTCCTGCCTCAGGCTCTGAAATTCATATTGGTGAATCCAATAGTTTGATTTTGGCTGGAGGTGTGTGCTGAATTTCTTGAAAACTTTCTCTGGGCTTTTACTGTCATCCTCATTTATTTCCCAGCTATTGAAAAGTTCTAATCCTATCTCTCCTGTCCACTAAAAGGATGCAGCTGACTCTTTCCTCTTCACTAATACCTTTTACAAAACTATTGACTTCCAATCTGCACTTCTGTTTAAATTTCTCAAATGCCTCTATGACATCATTGGATTCCCAATGGGCTGGAACTATGCATTCATTGCTGCGGTGACACTCATCTTGTTTTCACATGATTCATTCAGTTTTTTCTCTCTCTGGCACTAATTTGGGTTGGTTTTTACTCAATGTAACGCAGCATTATTTTGTTTATAATGTTTAGGTTTTATTCACAAACACCTGCTGCCACTACCATTACATTGTTGGCTCCCAGAAGTTCAAAAGAATCATGTTATTTTACTGATACTGTAGCTGACATCGAGTGTATTTTTCCCAAATCTTTCCCTGGGCTGTGGAATGATAATTTGTTGCTTTAGTAAACTAACTGTAGTGCAGTAGTGAGTGATGTGGCACTGTGTATATACAATCATGACAATATAGTTCATAAACCATTTAACATAACAATTTAACAATACCCTATAGGGTAAATTTTATGAATTCATGGAGCACACCCCTTACCTAACTTTCAAACACTTTCATGAAGTACTTTGGAATGTTTTGCATTGTTCAAGGTGTTGTATAAATGTATGTCACTGTTGTTTCCAAATAGAAAGAATTTGCAGTTACAGAGTGCCTTTCATGATGTTTTGACATTGCAAAAAAAGTACATTACAGCCAATGCAGTAATTCTCTTTGGTGGTTTTCTCTGGCTTATAATGCCATTTAAGTATTTGAAGGGAAAGGCAATGGTTGAATTTGTTTAAGGCCTAATGTTCGGACTGGGATGGGAGCTGTGCACAGTTTATCTAGCCTCACTACTCCACAGATCACACCATTATTTAAGAAGTTTAATTTACTCACCAAAATAGCCAATTATCTACCTTTGTGACTGTTAGACCCAGAATAAAAGAGACTTCAAACAGGCGTCTTTCATTAAACTCAAAATGATTGATTTATTATAAAATGAAACTTTTTAGAAAAAAATTTCCAAGAATTGGTTAACACACAGTTGTAATCTGGAAGTATTACTATCAATATACACACACACACAAATAGGGGTCTCTGCAAAAACGGGTGGTTGAAGAGTAGACGTTATATAAAAAAGGATAAAGTTTGCAGGGTTTCAACACTGATGCTCTGGAGTTCCCTCGTGTGAAAGCAGATCGTTAGACCCAATAGATGCTTGGAGGTTCTCACCAATGGCGCCTCAGCATGGAGGAAAATCGAGCCAGATCAATCCTTCTTCTCTCAGCCTCTCAGGTTTCCTAAGACAAGCAAGTTCAATTGAGATGACGATTCCTAACTGGTTCCTGATAACCACTCTATTTCAGGCAAAGCAAGGAGAATGCGAGCTGGGCAGCTTTTCACTTTCTTAGTTCAGTCCCAACTTAATTCAAAAAACAAGTTCAAAACTTAAAGTTCATTTCTGTCATGTGATTCCCAGAAGACCACTAGCTTTTGCCTTTAAACCAGCTTTTCCATCAACAAAAATAATTGTAGTGCAAATAAGCAAACAACTCTCCCCCATCAAGTACCATGCTGGTCAGGTAATTTCTTGGAAAAGGCATGCTTGCACCCAGTTCAAAGGCGAATTTATGACCTTTTTATAAAAATCCAAAACGTCCAAATGATGCAATGCCTTTCCATGTTTTAAAAGAAAATGTTATCCTGAAGGGTATGCTTCTAACCTCAAATAAATAATATAAACAATAAATAAATGAAATGATCAGATGCAACATGAACAGCGCAAAAGCCATACACGTCATATGGACAATATGAAAACCTCGGATAGTAAAAAACTAGAGGCATTTATTCACAACTATTCCTTTCACTAACGAGTCAGTTAATTTGAGTAGACCCAACTGTTCTGTTGAACAGTTATTTCTATTTAGGTACTGAAAAGGATAAGAAGTGCCCACCCAGAGAGTAAGGATGATTTTAGAAATGGTAGTAACAGTCCTATATCTTGGCTATTTAAAATTTTTAAACAGAGAATTGCCAGCTGTAAATCAACAGTCAATTTGGACTGAGCAGGTTATGTAGAAATTTTAAAATATAAAACTAATGAATTTAAATTCTACTGGGTAATATTTTTAATGCAGTGATCAATGAATTGTAAAATTCCTAGATCGGGGCCGACAATCTACAGCTCACAGCTCCAGCTGGCTTATGGGAACTTTTGATCAGGCCCTCAAGCTGCACCGTTGCATAACAATTATTTAAGCACGTGTGCTGAGAATCGGACACTTTGAGAGAAGGAGGAAATCAGATTATCAGATTTCATCTGTATAGAGCAGAGTGACCTTTAATGAATGAAATGGTTCCCAGGAAGTGGTCCAAGGTAAGCCAATGAGCAGTGGTCAGGGGCTGGCTTTTTGAGAGCTAGAAACAGTGTCAGCTGCCATGCAACAGGAGGTGAGCATACATGGAGGAGCACTGAGAACAGCATAAAAATTCACAACGTGAATTGATTGTCTACTGCTTCTTTGTGTTGATCATGCAACAGATTTAATTGCACAGTTTTAAGTTATTAGTGAGCATATAGCTTGGTTGGTTATTTACCAGTTACTGAGTTAATCAAATATTTTTATTGATCTGGCAATGTTCCTTTAAAATATTTTGTACTAGATGTTTGATTTTAGTACATGATTTGGCTCTTACCTATAATTGTTAAAATGGTACCTTTTGAAATATTATAATTGTTTACCATTCTTCTGTTATACAAAAGTTTACAGCAGTTATCAAATAACAAGTTTTACAGTAGTAATGACATAATAATATCAAAGGCTAAGATAAGTTTTGGGTATACCCCTGTATCATGTTCACTAGTATGTTAATAAATGCTGGCCTAACCAGCAACGCTCACATCCCATGAAAGAATAAAAAAGTCATTTTTGTAAAGTGTGGAAATGACATGAAGGATTTTTCATATAATAGATGCCAAAACAAACTTTAATGGTAGTTGTTAACACAATTCATTTTATGCGAGCAGCCTTCAACAGCTCATCAAAACTTGTTAAGTGATCCTCCAATTTAAATAATTGCCCACCCCTCTCTAGATGGGCTATGAAAAACTTTATTTTAAATGGATTAAGAACTTTATGATTGTTAACCAGTGTGCTAGAAAATAGCAGTAAAACACCAACCCCTAGTTTTAAAATTACAATTGTTATTTTTGATGCCTGTGCTTTATGATATACAGACAAAAACCATTGAGGATTGTAATTAATTTTCACTTGCAGTAGTATCAGAAAGGCAGTCTTTCTGTGCCCCTCCCCAACACTAGCATTGGACAAGAGCAAGGCACTAAAATGAACCTTTTCTGTCCAGGCCCAGGATCACAAAGAGTTCTTGTTGCAAATGCAACAGAATGCCTGCACCTGGCTATAAGCCACTTTAATACTAATGCATAGCAAGATATCTCAGTTCTGCAGTCATTCGTGGATTGGAAGGCAACAATGCTGCCATCTGCAGTAGACACAGTAGTAATGAGATAAAAACAAAAAAACTGCGGATGCTGGAAATCCATAACAAAAACAAAAACAGAATTACCTGGAAAAACTCAGCAGGTCTGGCAGCGTCGGCGGAGAAGAAAAGAGTTGACGTTTCGAGTCCTCATGACCCTTCGACAGGACTCGAACTCAAGTTCTGTCGAAGGGTCATGAGGACTCGAAACGTCAACTCTTTTCTTCTCCGCCGATGCTGCCAGTAGTAATGAGCTCTGTTAAGGATCAATTAGACATGCTGTTGTTAATGCAGCAACAGATCACATTATATATCATGTTATTTTTGTAATAGGGGATTTTGTAATCAGTGTACAAATCTTGAAATCCCAATTATAAAAACAGATTTAACATAAACATTATATATTAATGTTTGAGCTGTCATCTTCTTGGGGGTTATGTCAGCTTTTATTAAAGTGACATTATTTTCCAATTTTCCTAGATTTGCATGTATATATCTACTCAGCCACAAGACAGGTGGAGAAAAATACCTCAATACCATGTACTTTTGAGCCAGCATTCTTTGACTACAGTCAAGAGTAAATCAGGCTCTGAAAAGCACTATGCTAGGTGATATGTTAGTAAATGTGGCTCTCGGAATGGTGACACTTGAAGCTTTCTTAATGCACTTACCTCCGAGGACTTAGTGGCTTGCCCGTCAACAATGGAAGTTATTGGGCATTGTAATGACCTGACGGAGCGGACTGGTTTCAACCAGAAACAGATTAACTTTATTACGGAGAGCTTCTCAGGTGCTACATGCTCGATCAGGATTCTCCTCAGGAAGCCCGAACCCCCCAGATTGCCCATGCTTAGGGCTCATTGGTTGGAGTTTCCCAGAAAATCCCAAGACCCCTGATAGATGGCAGGAGGCTATATCTTCAGTTAATGCATTTCTCCCCCTTTAGTTTTTATGATTTCTATTTACAGGAAAACATTTGAACATCCAACAACATATAAATATGTACAACTTCACGTTATTAAAGATCAAGTCTCTGAGGTGCTCTCCTTATATGTCCAGAGTGGTATAGTTCCATCACTTGAGGTTCCTCAACAGGACTGACAGGATCAGTAACTGCAGCATGAGACCTATCATCAGAAAGTGGTTGTTCTGGGTTTGGCATCTCTACAGAGACATTGGGCATGTCTATTCTAGGTCATTCTGTCACCTCAGGAATTGACAGTTTGACGTCAATCACAGGTGGAATAGTCGGTTGTTGGAACATCTCTCTAGTATAAATATGATCTATGAACTTACAACCTATTCTATCTTCCACTTGTACTTGGAAAGATAATGGACCAGTCTCTGTTTCATGAACCCAACAAGGCCCACTTCTGAAATTTCCCATGAACCGTGTCACCTACACTGACTGTGTGAGCTTTGCTGTGTATATCGTGGATCAATTTTTGATTAATCTGGTTCCGCTTTACCTTCCCCTCTAAATTTGGAAACACCAGGCGTGTACATAGGCGGCGTTTCATCAATAATTCAGACAGTGTTGAACCCGTAGTTGAATGTGGTGCTGTACAGTAACTGAGAAGAAAAGGGGAAAGTCAAGATTTGAGAGTACCTTCTGATAACCTTTTCATACCAGACTTGAAAGTTTATACAGCTATCTCGGCTAAACTCCTATCTCGAAGAGGGGTGGTAAGGGGCTGTTTTACTATGTCTGATTCCATTCAGATTCATGAATTTTTGAAAATCTGTGCTGGTAAAGGCTATACTGTTACCAGAAATGACGATTTAAGTAGGCCAAGCATGCTGTAACAGTGACGCAGCTTCTTAATAGTTGCGCTCAATGTTGGCGATTTGGCTTCTTATACATCCATCCATTTAGAATTTGCATCTACAATCAACAAAAACATGGTACTTAAGAATGGTCCAACATAATCGATATGTAGTCTAACCCAGGGTCGACCAGGCCACTCCTATGGATGCAGCGGAACTGAAACAGGCAACTTCGGTTACTGACAATAGAGACAGTGCTTGACCTTGCTTTCAAGGTCACTGGCAATGCCTGGCCACCAGACATAGGGGAGAATCTTCCCCCAGTTGGGCAGGCTGGTTGGCAGTGGGTGCGGGCAGGCCGGACGGGAGCGGGCGCGGGCGGGCGCAGAGTTGATCATCGCCCGTGCTCAGCTCCATGCCGCCATTTTACGCAGGCAGGCCAATTGAGGTCTGGCCAGCACGAAATGCGACTCCCAAGGACAGTGGGAGGGGGCAGGCAGCAAAAGGACTGCAATGACCACCGGGTTCAATGGCGGCCCAACTGCCTGTTTAAAGAGCGCTCAGGCAGTCTTGCAAAGGCTGTCAACCATGGCCAGCAGAAGGGCTCCTGAGAGCACTGCTGGTGAGCAAGCCAGAAAGGAGTGCAGGTCGGCAGGGCACTGTGCCCCTTGCTTCTCAGATGAGTGCCTTGCTGCTCTCCTTGAAGAGGTGGCAGCATGGTGTGAGATCCTCATGCCGAGGGACGGGAGGAAGAGGCCCCCCACATGACCAAACATGCCTGGGAGGAGGTGGCAGAGATTGTCAGTTTGCACGATGTGGTTCAGTGCTGCAAGTGTTTCAACAACCTCTTGCACTTGGGAAGGGTGAGTACCGTGTTGGCATGGGTCACTTAACACAGCAGTTAGGTTTCCCCCCCTGGCCCGCCTTCCACCCCCAACTCTGAATATAGTTACTGCATTGAGTCATTCATGGCATGAGGCCTTCGCTGGATGGGGCAGCATTTATTGCCCATGCCTAGTTCACCCTGAGAGGGTTGTGCTGAGCTGGGTTCTGCACCTGCTGCATGTGGTAGACTGACACCCACAGTACTGTTTTGGGGGCTACCTCAAGGATCTGCACCTAGGCGCAGTGCTGGAACTCCGAAACATGTCAAAGTCAGGCTGCTGACATACTGGGAGGAGAACTTCCAGGTGGCAGGGCATCCATCCATCTGCTGCCCTTGGCGTTCCATGTGCTTGTGCGTCTTTACTTTGGAAGGTTATACCATATGGGTGGCAAATGTGACGGAGGCAGCATGTGGGCAAATGGGGTCAGCCCTAGCTGCTTGGTGTGAGTATGCGGCTGCTCCAGGGTCACGAATCACAGGAGCCTTGCAATGTTTCACTCAGTCGGGAGTGGCAGGGATGCGATGACAATCCAGTTACAGGGTGGACTAATCAATGCTCCTCTCTTCTTTTCAGGAGAAGACCACATACAATAACGTAGAGCGGATGCGCACTGGCGGAAGCCAGGCACAATTGGCAATTATAACCAGATACGAGCAGGAGGCGATGGAGCTGGAGAGGCTCCATGTGCCCAGGTCCACTGGTGGCTGTGAGGCTGGGGTGCCAGGGGGAGGTAAGAGTGCCATGCACTGAGGTCACCATATCTGTCCTTGCAACCGTTCCACTGTTGACTGTTTAGTGATTTAAGCTTCCAACATGGGTTTCACATTGATTATGGAAGGAGGAGCGCATACTGATCTGGGGCCAGGCATGCGCATTGACATTGTCTCGACTTTAACTAATCAAATGTCCTTGTTCTTCCTTTCAGCATCACCGGAGCAGGGCCAGGACGAGGAGGCAGAGGGGCCGCCACTAACACCTGAGGGCCCGGATGAAATACAAGCACCAGCATCGCACCATCTCTGCCAGGCAGGCACCAGCGTGGATACTAAAGCCTCGATTGGAATTAGATCATCGGCTAGTGTCCGGGGACACAGCAGTGAGGGCACTTCACACTCGCTTGAGGTGCAGGCGGAGACAGACAGTGCGTCATGGCGTCAGCAGTCATAGGACTGCAGGGGACCAGGAACATGCTCAGTCAGTGGCTGATGATGTGCTTCTGGAGTTGTCCCTGAGGCAGCAGACTCTGGAAGTCCAGCTGGGTCTACGTGAGGGAATGCAAGGCATGGTCTCTGTGATGGAGGAGTCCATGCAGAGCATCAGCAATGCACTGACCCTCATGGCCGAGTGCAATGTTTCCTCCATGGAGAGAGTGGCAACTGTCATGAAGTGGCTCCTCCAGGAAAGCAATCAGGGTTTCCTGGGGTTGCGCTCAGGGCTGCAAACCCTCACAGCGGCATTGACCTCAGTTGGTCAGTGTCAGTGTGGGAGATGGATTGGGCACCAAGTATCCCAGCTAGGTGTCCATCCATCAATGGTGAGCAGCGAGGTCCGAAGTGACCTCACGTCGGCGCACGAGCTGCCTGTCGTCTCTGCAAGCTCCTCTCAGGCACTCCGGATGAAGGTAGCAACTCCTCCGCTCCTCTGCCAGTGACCGTGGGATCCAATGAGGCTGCGGCGACTGGGGAGATACCAGCCATGGAACTGGCCGCTCCCTCCCAGGCGGGGTCATCAAAGGCTCCACAGGCCAGAGGATGGCTGCCAAGGTCATCAAGGTCAACAAGACAGCAGAGTGAGCAGGCTGTCTCAAATGCCAGTGCCAGCGGGGAGGGAGCACCTAGACGTAGCACCGGAAAACGTAAGCTTAAGGCACCTTAAGGCATACCACGGGCTTATCACTGGTGGTTTGATGTTGCCCTGCTATTAGTTGATTATAATTTGGTGTGCAGCTCAACACCTTTGAATTAGGTCTCTTTTCTGTTTTATTTGTTACATTCATTAAATACTACATTTGTGAACATAGCTCAGGGTGGTTCCTTACTTCTGCAGGTGGGCGGAAACCCATGATGTTATGAGTGACTTGTCTGTCATTGAGCTTTATTGACAAGGCACATAGTTAATGTTCCTAACCAGGCAGATGTTGCTGTCAGGTATCGAGTGTGGAGTCTCCAGCCCTGGCGTGTGTTGGAGGTGTGGTGGGCTAGCTGAAGGTTCATTGGATCAAAGCCTCCCGGTTGTCCCTGCCTCTCTAGAGGTTGCCAAGGTCAGTGTCTATCCCCTCAGCATTCTCCTGTGCATGTTCATCCTTGGACTCACTGCTGGACTCATCGTGTGCAGCCGGAGCATCTATGTCTATATCTCCTTCCTCCACTGCGGTTTCCCTTTCCAGCGCCAGACTCTGGAGAGCGCAGCACGCAATCACTGTCAGCAACTCATGTCAGGGTGTATTGCAGTATGCACCCCTCAATGGTTCTCTCTACGATAGCCCTTGTGGAGGCATGGCTCCTATTGTACCGCTGCTCAGTCTCTGTTCTTGGAAGGCGGAGGGGTGTCATGAACCACCTTTTGAGAGGATAGCCCTTGTTACCCAGCAGCCATCCATCCAGCCACGCTGGAACACAGAAGAGCCTCAGCACCTGGGAGTGTCTGAGGATGTAAGTGTCATAGGAACTGCCTGGTTACCTTGCACAGACCTGCAGAATCTGCATCCTATGGTCACACACATTATCCCCTCCTGTTGACAAAGGCACCCGGCTCACCCGCTGGCATCTTGATAGCCACATGTGTGCAGTTGATTGCACCCTGGACGCGGGAGAACCCAGCAATCACTGCAAAGCCTCTGGCTCGCTCTGTCAGACTGGCCTCGTTCCAGCAGTAGTAAATGAAAGTCAATGCACACCTGAACAGAGCATCTGTCACTTGCTTGACACAAGTGTGGACAGCTGATTGGGAGTCTCCGCAAAGATCACCCACCGACCCCCAAAAAGCCAGAGGCATAGAAGTTGAGGGCACCCACACAGTTGGCGCAGATCGCAGGGTCTATCATTTGACAGATGGAGGTCACTGTCTCCCTTGAGAGATGAAGCCTCCTTTGGCACTGCGCCTCAGACATATTGAGATAGCTGCTTCACTGCCTGTAGGGTAGTGGCAGCAGGGTAGTGGTGCCTTCTGCAGCCCCTTCTGCCTTGAGCTTCCTGTTGGCCCTGTGCCCCTTGTGCTTGCGCCTGTCCTCCCAAAGGTGGCTCCCCTGGAGGCTGAATATGGACTCCTAACCTCCTTCCCCTTCTGGCCCTCCCTATCTCCTCAGAAGCGGTGCCTCCAATGGAGAGCACAACTCCCATTCCCAGGGTAAGGGAAGTTTTAGTGAAACCAGCAAGGCCCCAAGAATGATGTTTACCCCAGAGTCCTGACCTGAAGCCTGTTATTCCTGTCCGAGCAGCTGTGAAGAGATTTGAAGTTGTCCTGTTCACACAGGCAATTAGCAATAAGTTTAAACATTTAGTGTCTACCAAAGACCACTCGTGAACCCTCTTATCCCCCCCTGTGGGTGAGGTTTGTAAAAATGTGGCCTACCCGCCTGCCTGTTTCACCTGTGAGATGATCTGAAGATCGCACAGGCCCCGAAAAGTTGCCATCTATTAGTGGCTCAAGGGCCTTAACTTCCCGTTAATTAATGGCAGGTGTGCATCGGAGATCATCGCACACCTGCCCACCAAAATATTGTACTGGCACACGGTGATGTTGGGACACATGTCCTAAGTCACCGTGTGTCATTTTACGCGTCAGCATGTGGAGCCGAAGAGAAAATTCTGCCCAGTGCAAGCTTAGTGCAAGCATTATCATCTTTGATATACCTGGCTGCGCACTGTGAAGCTCTGTCAAGAGTGGTTCTCTATCTTGTGATGGGGCGAGTATTGCAAGGCGACCCCTTGATCCCCGAAACAATTTGACAATTTAACAGGAAAAAAAAAATGAACTCAGGACTACAGATTAGAACCAGGCATTTTTTCTTGAGGCTGCAGCAAGCTAAAACACATGGATTATATTTAAAGGGTGAACAAATAAAAATGAATAATTGTTTTTTCTTTGTCACAGGCAAACATACAAAGAAATTCCAATATACAGTACAATGGAAATATGAGTGGGACACATCATATAATACAATGTACCATTTGTAAAGGAAAGGTATTCACAAGGTGAACATACTGCTGGACTATGAATTTCAGTTCTTCCATTAGTCACATAGCATATCTTGTTTTTAAATTTCACTTTCTTTGCTTTGCTTGCTATGCAACTTACCTATGCATGGTAATTGATAAAAGTTCTGTTGTACCAGGTAGGTTTGACTGGTTCCCGTATAGAAATCTCTAAAAACTAGAGGATAGATGCATACATATGTTGTTAGACCACACCTGGAATCTTGTGTTCAGTTCTGGGCACTGCACCTCAAAAGTAATGTTTGATCATGGAAGTGGTGCAGCATAGATTTACCAGAATGATACCGGGGTTGAAAAGGTTAAACTATGAGAAAAGATTGCGTAGACTAGTCTTATATTCCCCTGAATATAGGAGATTAAGGGGTGATCTAATTGACATGTTTAAAATGATCAAAAGATTTGATACAGCTGATAGAAAGAAACAATTTCCTCTGGTGGGGGAGACTAAGACAAGGGGACAAAGCTTTAAAATTAGATCTGGGCAGTTCAGGGGTGATTTCAGAAAGCATTTCTTCACGAGGTAGTAGAAATCTGGAACTCACTCCTCCAGTAAGCTGTTCAGGCAAGGTCATTTGAAAATATCAAAACTGAGATTGATAGATTTTTATTCAGGTATTAAAGGTATGAAACCAAGGTGGGCAAATGGAATGAAGTTACAAATCAACCATGATTTACTTGAATGATAGAATGGTTCATAGGGCTGATTGGCCTACTCTGTTCCTTTGTCAGTGTTCACCGAGGGTATGCAACAGCTGGAAACCAAGTTTAGCACACAAGAGCCAGAAACAAATCCAGCATTGATTAAAGTGGCTGAAATATCTATCTTTTCTGATGTAGTATATTGCAAGATCTGAACACCTTGTTATATTGCCCTCTCTGTTACCCTCTCTGTTGTAGAGGTGTAAATAAAGTTAGTTCAAATGGCTGGAAAAACTCAGCAGGTCTGACAGCATCTGTAGAGAGAAAGGCAAAGTTAACGTTTCGAGTCCGTATGACTCTTCTTCAGAGTTAAAGGGAAGTGGAAATGTGGTGAAATATATACTGTTTAAGGGGGGTGGAACAGGTGAAGCTGGATGGAAAGTGATCTAGATGAAGGAACTGAGGGCATTCTGGCTAATTTTGCAGATGATACAAAGACAGGTGGAGGGACAGGTAGTATTGAGGAGGCGGGGAGGCTGCAGAAGGATTGGGACAGGTTAGGAGAATGGGCAAAGAAGTGGCAGATGGAATCCAACGTGGGGAAGTGTGAGGTCATGCACTTTGGTAGGAAGAATAGAGGCATAGACTATTTTCTAAAGGGAGAGAGAATTCAGAAATCTGGAGTGCAAAGGGACTTGCGAGTCCTAGTCCAGGATTCTCTTATGGTTAACTTGCAGGTTGAGTCAGTAGTTTGGAAGGCAAAGGCAATGTTGGCATTTATTTCGAGAGGACTAGAATATAAAAGCAGGGATGTGCTCCTGAGGCGTCATAAAGGCTCTGGTCAGACCACATTTAGAACATTGTTAGCAATTTTGGGCCCCGTATCTCAGGAAGGATGTGCTGGCCCTGGAGAGGGTCCAGAGGAGCTTCACGAGAATGATCCCAGGAATGAAAGGCTTAACATATGAGGAAGGTTTGAGGACTCTGGGTCTATACTCGATGGAGTTTAAAAGGATGAGGGGGAATCTGATTGAAACTTACAGAATACTGAAAGGCCTGGATAGAGTGGATGTGGGGAAGAAAAGAGTTGACGTAACTCTTTTCTTCTCCGCCGATGCTGCCAGACCTGCTGAGTTTTTCCAGGTAATTCTGTTTTTGTTTTGGATTTCCAGCATCCGCAGTTTTTTTGTTTTTATGGATGTGGGGAAGATGTTTCCATTAGTAGGAGAGACTAGGACACAAGGGCACAGCCTCAGCGTAAAGGGAAGATCTTTTAGAACAGAGATGAGGAGAAACTTCTTTGGCCAGAGAGTGGTGAATCTATGGAATTCATTGCCACAGAAGGCTGTGGAGGCCAGATCATTGAGTGTATTTAAGACCGAGATAGATAGGTTCTTGATTGGTAAAGGGATCAAAGGTTACAGGAAGAAGGCGGGAGAATGGGGTTGAGAAACTTATCAGCCATGATTGAATGGCGGAGCAGACTCGATGGGCCAAATGGCCTAATTTCTGCTCTTATGTCTTATGGTCTTATGGCTGTGAATACCTCCACCAGTCACTGCTCCATGGCCAGTGTTAGCTAGGAGCTTGTACAATGTGCCCAGTTGTTAAACTGTCCTGCAGTCCACTAAAACACTCATTAGCTTGCATCTGTGCCCGAGGGGTGAAAAGCTCTGTAGCACTTTCATGCCTCTGCATCGCTTGAGTGGGCAGATAAGATAGAAGCCCAACTCCACACATGTCAATGTGGCTGTATCTGAGCTGTCTCAGCTGCAGAGGAATGGTCACTTTATACAAAGTTTCCCTAATGCGTGGCCGCTTCCCTCCCCACCAGCCTGCGCACGTTTGTGCACCACTTTCAACCACAGGGCAGCCCTTGCTCTCCCCCCCCAACCAAGTCGCTCAACTGCAGAGCAGCCCTTGCCTTACACCCCCCCCAAGTCGCCACAACATTGAAATCCAAGAGGCGACCTAGCGAGCCCTGCACAACGTTACTTTGCACTCACCTCCGGGATCCCCTCAAAGTGCAGACCAACAAGTGCACGCCTTATATATGGTGTTGTGAAACATGTTGGTGTGATGATGTGATCGTGCTTGGGGTGATCATTCCAGCAGGCTGGCCTTATAATGAAATGTAGATTTATTATAATGAGCTTTCCGACGTCCGGTGGCAGAAAATGTGGCCTGCCATCAATAGGATGAGTGGATGTTCGTAAACTGGTTTCATGACATCGTGGAACTAATTTTTCGCCTTCTCGCCATATTGTCCACTTATACCACCACACACGCCCATTGCCAGTGGGCATGGAAAATTCTGTCACATGTTTTTAAACTTAACTAAGGGAAATTATGAGGGCATGAAAGCAGAGCTGGCTAATTAGGTTAAGCAATAGGTCAATAGAAATGCAGTGGCAAGCATTTAAAGGGATATTTCAGAATATACAGAATAGACACATTCCAACGAGTAAGAGAAAGTCCAAGCAACGGACATACCATCTGTGGTTAACTAGAAAGGTTAAAGATAGTATCAAACTTAAAAGAAAAAGTACATGATTGTGCAAAGACAGGTGGAAGGGCAGAATATTGGACAGAATATAAGAACAGCAAAAGATGCCTAAAAGATTAATAAGGAGGGAAAAATTGGAGTGCGAGAGAAAGCTAGCCAGAAATATAAACACACATGTAAGAGTTTCTATAAATAGATAAAAAAGAAATGAGTTAACAAGGTGAGTGTTGGTCTTACAGAAAGTGAATCTGGAGAATTGATAATGGAAAACAAAGAGATGGCAGATGAATTGGACAGGCATTTTGCATCAGTCTTCACTATAAAGAATACAAGTAACATCCCAGGAGCAGCTATAAATGAAGAAATGGAAAGGAGGGAGGAACTCAGGAAAATTACAATCAGCAGAGAAATGGTATTAGGTAGTAGGGAGCTTACACAGAGCACTTGTGCGACTGCATCTGGAGCACTGTGTACAGTATTGGTCGCCTTATTTAAGGAAGGATGTAAATGCAATGGAAGCAGTTCAGAGAAGGTTTACTAAGCTAATACCTAATAATGAGGAAAGGTTGGGCAGGCTGGGCTTGTATCTGCTGGACTTTAGAAGAGTAAGAAGTGACTTGATTGAAACATATAAGATCCTGAGGAGTCTTGACAGGGTGGATGTGGAGAGGATGTTTCCTCTTGTTGGAGAATCTACAAATGGGGTCACTGTTTCAAAATAAGGGGTTGCCCATTTAAAATGGAGAAGAGGCAAAAAAATTTCTCTCAGAGCAATGCAAGTCTTTGGCACTCTCTTCCTGCAAAGACGGTGGAAGCAGAGTCTTTGAATACTTTAAAGGCAGAGGTGGATAGATTCTTGGTAAGCTGATAGGTTATTGGGGGGAGGCGGGATGTAGTTTTGAGGTTACTATCAGATATGTCATGATCTTATTGAATGGCGGAGCAGGCTCAAAGGGTGGAATGGCCTACTCCTGCTCCTTGTCAGTATGTTTGTTTGGGTTGTCTACTGTACCTGCAGAGTATCATGGATTTAGTACTAAGTGGGATGAAATGAGTACGTTGCTTTTTAGGTAACTTTTAGAAAGAGGAAGAACACATTGTGAGTTTGACTGAAGTTCCAGATTGACTTCAAGGGTATGGCATCAAAGTTAACAAGCACAAGTGTTGCTTTATGGTGTCAAATGTAACATACCTGGGTCAGAAAATAGGCGGTGAAAGCATCCATCCAATGCAGGAGAAGGTTATGGGGATTTTGTAAGCAAAGAGACCAGAGAACAAAGAATAAATTAGAAGATTCAGAGGGATTGTTAAGTATTATTCTAAGTTTATCCCTGGCTTAGTTAATACATTCGCTCCACTCTGTCACTGCTCAAAGATAGAATAGATTGGGAGTAGTCTGTGGAGTGTCAGAAAGCATTTAAAGTGAAGAAAGTGCTGACTAGTGATGCTGTTTTTACCATTATGAGCCAAGAAAAAATTGCTTTTAGCATGCAATGCCTCACCACAGGGATTAGGTGTGATGTTATCGCACATACCGGAGAACCCTGTAACATATACCTCACTTTAATAAAATGTACTTTAATAAAATCAGAACAAAATTACTCTCAAGTTGAGAAAGAGGCATCAACAATCATATGTGCTGTTACTGAATTCCACAAATACTTGTCCAGTCGGTGTTCACTTTGTTAACTGATCACCAAGCCCTTACTATCATATTTGGTTCAAAGAAGGAAGTACTATCCCTAGCAGAAGCATGGCTTGATGAGCACTGACAGCCCATCAGTATGATATTAAATGTCCTAAGTCATTAGGTCATGCAAATGCAGATGTTCTTTCAAGATTTCCCATGAAGACTGATTCATTTCTAGTTCGAGTTACCTGTGAATTACTCTGCATACATAAATGACTTACCAGTGTCTACCAGAGAAATTATTGAAGAAACTCACAAGGATGTGGCGCTCAATAAAGTGCTCAATTATGTCATGAATGGCTGGCCTAAAGAGTGTGATGATGAGAAATTGCAGGACTACTTCACAGTGACATGAACTGAGTGTAAATGAAGGCTGTCTCCAATGGAGTTAAAGAGTCATTATTTAGTCAAGGTTTAGAGAAAGATTTTTAGTGGAACTTCATCAAAAGCACATAGAGATACTCTATATGAAAGCCGCAGCAAGCTGCAATTTTTGGTATCCAAATGTAGATAGAGAAATTGAAGAGTTATTGAGAAATTGTGAAGTATGTCTCAGAATGAGAAATGACCCAACCAAGGTCATTCCATAGTCAAACACAAGAAAACGATACCAATGAGTATATGTCAGTTTCTTTGAAGTAGAAGGAAACAGTACTTTGTTTTGGTCGATAGCTATAGCAAGTAGATAAATGGTGAATCTATGCCCAATACCCAAGTGCCAAAACTGTTGAGGCTTTGAGAAGCTGATTTACTATTTATAGGCTGCCAGGCAGATAATGGTCCACAACAGAAGAGTGTGAAATATTTCTGAGTAAGAAATGAGTCATACTAATAACATCATATCGCCCAGCACTGAATGGTACTGCAAAAAGTGTACAAATTGCGAAGAGGTCTTTGCAGAAGTATTTGCCAGATGACAACCTAGGTAGTAATTTCCATGTTTCTCTTTGCACAGGCGAGACAATTTTATGTTCTCTGACAGATTAGCCCACAGTCTACAACAGGTTGCTTGCTTTACGAGTTAGTGTTTAAACACATGCCTAGGACAAGATTTAGTTTGTGTAAGCCTGACTTCAATAGCAAAATAAGAGAAAAGCAAGACAAATGGAGATGAATCATGGTACATGAGGCATGGAACTAAGAGGGTTCAATGCTGGCCAGAAGATGGTGGTGAAAAACCACCAAGGTGATAGGGAGAAGTATGTGATTGGAGTTGTTGTAAAGAGACTAGGAGCATTTGCATGTGAAGATTGGAGAGAGACTCTGTCAGTGTCGTATAGATCATTTACTCAAAAGAAGAAATCTAAGAGCACAAGAAACCAAATTCTTCCAACAGTCCCAAGTGAAAGTCTGAAAGAAACTGTAAAGTCATGAAGGAACTAAAGTTTGCCAACAAGACAGAATCCACTGGCACAGCAAAGTGAGTCAGGGTCTTTGATTAAGACAAATCAATCAATGTCACAGTCCCAACCATAAAGTGGACTTGGTAGTCAAAGTCAAACTTCAGGTTTGACACAGTCAGAAATGTTGAGAGTAAAGACAAGCTAATGGAAATGGATAGAGAGGTCCAGGCAGAAAGAGAAAGAGATCAGATGGGTTAATTCAAAGTATATAGGAAGGAAGAAGAAAAAAGTTGTCCTTTTCATTATTCCTTGTCAAATTATAACATTTTTATTAAACAGATACTAGTGTTGAAGAAAAACAAGTTTTTTTTACATGTGAATTACTAGTGGGTAACCCGAGATCTGAGAAAATCCAATGCTCTTGGATCCTGGCTGTCCTGGTCCTGGGTGAAATGCACAAAGTCGTGTGTCCTCGCAAAAGTGGCATCCGTGACCTCCTGGATGCATTTATAAGTGGAGGCTTGTGAGATCCCGCAGACGTCACCCGAGGAGCCCTGAAAGGAGCCGCTGGCGTAGGAATTGAGCACCACGGTCACTTTCACTGGCAGTGGACGCCCTCCATGTCCCTGTAGCGCCAAATCCTGCAGTAATTGGTAGTTGTGACCGACTAATTCACTCGACATGCACAGTCTCCGGCCATACTGGTTCTCAGTCATCTGTAGGAATGAAAGACGGCATCTATACACCCTGGGTGTCGCTAGGCGCCGATCTGTGATGCTGACTGTGGCTCTTGGGAGATGTGTACAGGAGCCCCAGTCACCTCTTCTTCCTGAGGTTGCTGCTCCTCCCTCTGCGCAACTAGGAACCATGGTCGCTCTCTCCTCCGTCGTCTTCGAGCTCTGTAGACCATCATGCATACAGCTAGCTCACCAGGCTCCATGATCGTGATGTAATCCTCTTGCAGGATGAAAGAGAGAGACACATGGTTAGCACGGGTGTACTAAGAACCTGTCCTGGTCAAGTGTGAAGGCTCCTTAACGCTTCCCAGACAGTGCTGGCCACCATTTGAATCGCCAGAGATTAGTGTGCTGCATGGCTACCTGAAACTCCACCACTTCCATCCCAGTCCACCTGACCATCTGGTGGCAGATTTGCATGCTGTGCTCCCAGCTCAGACGCAGGCATTCTCCTAATCCGCACTGCAAGGCTGCACTGTTAGCTTGAATCATGGGGAAGACTGGTCCAAACCAGGATGCTGACATTGCAAGGGGCTGTGATTGCCTCCATCAGTGACTGCTCCATAGCCAGGTTTAGCGAGGAGATTGTACAACATGTGCAATCGTCCAACTGCTCTGACGATTCCGGCGGGCTAGCCTGATAATTATATGCTGATGTATTTCAATGAGGTTTCTGATGTCCGATGGCGGGCAACATGGCCCGCCATCGGTGGGCTGAGTGGACAATGGTGAACTAGTATTCCGCCGTCATAAAACCAATCGCGCCATATTGTCCGCTTATGCCACCGATCTTGCCTGACGCCAACACAGAAAATTCTGCCCTTAGAATTAATGGATAACCATTTAGGACTGAGTTAAGAAGACATTATTTTACTGAAAGAATTGTGAATCTTTGGAATTGTCTACTCCAGAGAAGTGTAGATGCTCAGGTGATTGAGTACATTCAAGAAAGAGGTCAATAGGTTTTTGGGTATGAAGGGAATTAAGGGATTCAGGGATAATGTGGGAAAGTGGATTTGAAGTAGAATATCAGTCATGGTTTTAATAAATGGAGGAGCAGGCTCAAAGGCCAAATGGCCTACTCAAAAACTTATTTATTTTGTTTTTATACTCTTGCGTTCTAATTTTCAACCCCGGTTGGAGAACAGCATCCAGTAGTAAGGCCAGCAATGAAGCCTGTAATTAGATTCCATTTGTTGCCATTTTTCAGTTATGGGTTGGTAGTGGGCAAACCTATACTGCACAGGGAGCAGCAGTGGACATTTTCAGCTTACTAAGTGTCTAACTGCTGGACAGGAAAGTTGGCTGTATGGAAAACCAGGACAGCAGCAAATATGGCCCAGTTTTTTTAATCGAATACAGGAAATTTTTCTGGTCTCCTGATGTTCTTGATTGGTAACTGTTCTTGTTAGATCAACAAGGTTAATAAATAAATGGCTTGTTTTTTCTATTTTTTTAATAAAGGGGCTACATAACCATTAGTAGGTTCTTTGTCAGTTAAATTGTAATGTTGTTGTTCTGTGAATATAATATTTAAGCCAGTGAAGTTTAAGTGTGAGAAACATTTTGTTTATATGATACAAGTACAAAAGATATGTTAAATACAATACTTTCATTCTATACATAAATGCACACTATATTTTAATAATAAACTCTTAGGATTATGAATGCTTGCCAATAACGAGGATAAGCAACACTGCAATTAAAACAGACGTGAGAGTTTATTTCAAGTGTAACTATTGTTTGCAAAATTACAGAGCACAATGAGGACCACTGAATCAGTCTTGCCTTTCCAGAGTAATAAAGGACTTTTGCTTAAAATTTCATACCAAATGCAACACAAAGCTACTGGCATAAAGTTGTAGTGAAATAAATAAATTGTGTATTGTAGCAATTCTGTCAACAAACTTTAGTGAAGGCGTTAAAGTTACTTCAATCCCAGAAGTTGGCACTAAAAATTAGATCCTGGAACATACAGGTCCTAGTGACATTGTCACAATCAAGCAACATGAACTTATGGGGCAGCATTTTCTGTTCGGTGTGCGGGAGCAGGCCCCGCATGCCGACATGTAAAATGATGCGCGGTGACGTTGGGCGTGCTTCCCAACATCACCGCGTGTCATTCCGATCTTTCTTTTGGTGGGCGCGCACCGGAGTCAGCTGCGTGCCTGCTGAACTGTCAAAAGCCTGTTAAGGCCATTAATTAACCACTTAACCAACTTGACAGGGCTGCCCGTCCAACCTTAAGGTTCGTGGGCAGGCGAAGAGCACAGGTGGCCTTTGCATTTTTCATGAAACCTCATCCACGGCGGGATAAGGTTTCATGAAGGGTTTATTAAAATAATAAATATTTTTTAAACGTTTCATAAACATGTCCCAGCTCATATGATTCTGTCACATGAGGGGACATGTGTAAATGATTTTTTAACTTTCTTTACTTTAAGCTTTGAAACTGAACTTAATCTCCCTGAGGCGGCTCAGTGCCTCAGGGAGATTTCTGCACTTTTTCACACGCTTGCGCGAAAGAGTGCAGGTCCCGGCTCTCCCTCCTTCCCCCGCCTGTGCAGGCGCTACTGGGCACGTGTCACACCGGGCAGGCCTTAATTGGCCCGCCCACATAAAATGGTGGTGCGCAGCCGGTTGTGGGCGGCAAGTGGCTCCGCGCCCGCTCCTGACCAGCCCGCCCAACGGGGAGAAAATTCTCCCCATGGAATAAAAATTCGATATGAACACTATGACCTGGGTTTTCACCAAGTCAGGTTAACTCGGGAGCCCTTTTAAATTGGTGGGTGGATCCTGATTCCAAGATTCCCAACTGCATTCCTGGACTGTGCGATTTTTAGGAGTGCCTTTAAAGGATGAGGGCTGCTTCCTGTCAGAAGTCCACTTCTGGCACTTCTGACCCTTCCGACCTGGCCAGCTCCATTGTGATAATAGATATCTCTATATCCTCCACAATTTTCATGGAGTTGGGCCAGGTTTTTAATGAGTCATGGTTCATGGTCCCTGAGGGTAGTCGTGAGCCCTAGTGTGCATGAGCAGACCTTTTCAAAGGTAAGTTCAAAAGGTCTCCCTCATGCCCCCTATGCCAGGTTCTGCCCTTCCACTCACCCTATTAGGCCCCTCATGCCCCTATGCCAGTGTAACGTTTGTTCTGTTAAAAAAACTTTGAAAAAATGTCTCCTATGAAAAAGTTGTTGATGAATACAATGAATAGTTTAGGCCCCAAAGCAAATCCTTATGGCACAATACGAGTTACATGCTGCCTGGTACCTGCCCATTATCCCTCCTCTCTGTATCCTGCTGCTTAGCCAATTCCCTAACTAGGTCAATAATTTGTTTTCAACTCATTAAGCTTCAGCTTTAGCCAACAATCTTTTATGAGGTACTTTATCAAATGCCTTCTAGAAGCCCACATAAATAACATGCTTTTCTAAAAAAAAAAAATAAATAACATGCTTATATATTCTCCTGCCAATACTATAGTCACCTCTTCAAAAAATTCAATTAGGTTCATTAGGCACTACCCACCTTCGACAAATCCATGCTGATTCTCTCTGATCAGTTCAGTTACTCTATCCTTAATTATAATTTCCTGACAACAGATGTTAAGCTAATTGGTCTATACTTTCTGCTTTCCTCCTTCACCATTCTTAAATAGAGGAGTGATATGCACAATTTTCCAATCTAAAGAAACAGTTCACAAATCATGAAAAATGTTAAAAATTGTAACCATTGATAAATATTTATTTGTGGAAGCACTCATGTCCTCCTTTGTAAATAGTCACAATCTACTTATCCAGCATTTTGTTAAATGGTGTAGTAAGTTTTCAAAATTGTGGCAGTAAAATCATATAATCGGTTACAGGAAGTCATGTATTATGATTCTAAAATTTTAAATCTTCCTGCACTAAAAAAATGCAATCAAAATCTGAGGTCTAGGGCATCAGAATTAATTTAGAACTAATCAGAACAGAATTTAGAGGAGTAGTTACAAAACAGTTCCTTTACACAAAGCATGATGGAAGTGTGGAACTCTCTCCCAGAAAAAATAGTAGGCGCTAGCCAATTAATAAATTTAAATGAGACAGGTAGATTTTTGCTTGCCAAGGGATGTGGTGTTATGCACATGATTTCAATGAACGGCGGTATAGGCTATAGGGGATTGACTACTCCTGGTCCTATGTTCCTGTTATTTTATGGATGTCTTGTAAGCTGGAGCGCAATCATATTTGTGCACTTCCTATTTAGACTTTCTAACTTGAGAAACTTGTCTCAGTAAGTGAAGATTGAGCCAAGCACTCAAGGTATGTGGGGTAGCTAAACAGATCTTTAAGACTGCTTGGAAATTTGTAATGCCTCAATTCCTTGCCAGCAAATTTAGCAATGGGAGATAACTATATGTATATTGAGAAATGTAGATGAAAAAGTGTCAAAGTATTCAGCTATTCATGAATTTGTAGTGATAACCAGTTCTAAGTTCAGAAAGAGAAATTTGGATAGAATACAAGGTAATGTTCAGACATCCTTCAATTTGAATGAATTTAGTTTTCTTCCCATACAATACTGACAACATTGGACACTACACAATATGAATGTCAACACGTCAATTTTGTCAGTTCTGTTAATATCCTGCAGTTTTTTTTTATTCTGCTCATTGATTTGTCCTATTCATTGACAATTCCCAATATTTTTATTAAATTATACGGTACTTCTGTTCACTGCCTTCTTTTGCAGCCATCAAGGTGTGAATTTTCAATTGCCCATAGGGACGAGGTCAGATTCGAGCGTGTTCTGAAACTAGCACACTCAGATGGCATGTCAGTCATCCAATGCCTCCATGGCATGCTTGCTTTTTTAAAAGAAGGGCGGGCAAAGGAGAGGCCAGCAACACACATGTCTCCAGTTAAATTGCTGTTAAGCTCTTTGAAAAGCTTGCTACAGACTGGAGAGGGGCCAAATCAATTTTTCAGATAATGGGAACAGCAAACTGTTTGGGACATATTAGTTCACAGCTGTTGGGAGCATACAGGGAGCCCTTATTGATTATGGTTGCTGATGAAATATCTTGCATAAAAAAGGATCGTCCAACTGAGGTGCTCAGGCAGTGAAACATAGTTGCCATCGCTTGAACATTGCAGTTTGAATACTTGAGGAGTGAGCTTTTGGGCACGTGTGGACCATGAGACTGTTGATCCTCTGCTCTCCTGCCTGCATCATTCTTCCAAGTCACAACAAATCCAGTCATGGCTACTGTTTGGCTTTTAAAATTGCCCTCCAAAACTAGTTCCAGCCTCCTCCCTCTACCCAGCACCCAAACTCGGCTCTGGGTCAATTAGGACTTTCTGTTTAAAAGTCGCATTGTGTCACTGACACTATGCAGTGCAGCCTTTGGATCCAGAAATGGTCCAGTCATCGGGTTCCAAACCCTGGATTGAAAATCTAGCCCCGACTATCACAAACATAACCACTGGGCAACATTCATACCAACACATACATCAGGGAATTACTTATAGATAAAAGCAAAATACTGCGGATGCTGGAAATCTGAAACAAAAACAAAAATAGCTGGAAAAACTCAGCAGGTCTGACAGCAACTGCGGAGAGGATTTACAGTTAACGTTTCAAGTCCGTATGACTCTTCACCAGAACTAAGAAAAAATAGAAATAAGCTGGTTGAGGGGGGTGGGACAGATAAAGCTGGATAGAGGGCCAGTGATAGGCGGAGGCAAAGAAGAGATGGCCAAAGATGTCATAGACAAAAGGACAAAGGGGTGTTGGCGGTGGTGATATTAGCTAAGGAATGTGATAATGGTGACAAAAAGGGTAGAAAGCAGGATGAGCAAGTGACAGATAGCCCTAGTGGGGGCTCAGTTTGGCCCACCTCCCTGCCATCCACCGCCCCCCCCACCCCCCCAAGGCTATCTGTCACTTGCTTGTCCTGTTTTCTACCCTTAATGTCACCATTAGCACATTCCCTTGCTAATATCCTCACCGTCATCACCCCTTTGTCCTTTTGTCTATGACATATTTGGCCATCTCTTTGCCTCCACCTATCACTGGCCCTCTATCCAGCTCGACCTATCCCATCTCCCTCAGCCAGCTTATATTTCACCTCATTTCTATTTCTCCTTAGTTCTGATGAATAGTCATACGGACTCGAAAAGTTAACTGTATTCTTCTCCGCAGATGCTGTCAGACCTGCTGAATTACTTATAGATGTTTTTTGCTGTATGAGACAATTATCAGTCAGGGTAGTTTATGCTTTTCTTCAGTTTCACACTGTCCCACATGTAGGTTTTGTCTGTTTCAGGTTACTCTGTTCTTTCTGCTGCTCTGTGGCTCAAGGTGTGGCTTGAAGCATGGCCTCAGGTTCTTGAGATAATGGGACTTGTTCTAGGCCAAAAGACACCTATTGAAAAGGGCAGCTTGCACTTCAACAGGCTGGGATTAACATTCTCCTGGAGGGGTTCACTAGTATGTTTGTGGAGGGTTTAAACTAAATTTGCAAGGGGATGGGCACCAGCATATAGAACTAGAAAAGAGGACTAAGATGCATAAGGTTAGAATACTAGGCGGTGCTAAAAAAGGGAATAGTTCTATATTACATAGAAAGAAACTAAGTGGAAATAGTAAGTTATTAAGTGTGTTAGGATTCTGAGTACGGGAGAAAGTAATGAAGTCTTAATTAGCATTACTGTGCATGTATGTGAATGTGTAGAATGTGGTGAATAAGATTGGTGAGTTACAGGTGCACATTGCCTGTGGACAGATTTTGTTTTGGCTATAACAGAGATCTGGCTCAAAGGCAGTGAAACATAGTTGCCATCCACCTGGGTGGACAGGCCTGGGCATTAAATATCTGTATGCAAGGTGTTCAGGAAAGATAGGGAAGGAAGGAAAGGGGGAAGTGTAGTAGTATTGATTAAGGATAATATTACAGTGCTGGGGGGAGAGGATGTCCCAGAGGGGTCAAGGACAGAATCTGTTTTGCTAGAGCTAACCTATCTGGGAATCAGAGCGGACCTGTGGGAGACAGTTGGGAAAACAGAGCACTTATAAATAGAGCTAGGGGATTGAAGTGCGGCCTAACCTACCCGAGGTTCGGAGTATATCTGCAGGAGACATTTGGGAGTGGCAGAGCACACCACTCCAGCCAGCACGCGCTCAGTTTGAAGAAACTGAGTGAAAAGAAACTGTGACATCACAGGAAATTAGTAAGTTGATTGGCCGCTAAGTGCTTAGTGTAAGGGGCAGTGTGTAAATAATCAGTTTAGGACACCAGAGTTAGGGAAGATCTATAAATAAAAAGAACTAAAACATGAAAATAAATACCTAAAATACATACCTGTGTAATTAAGAAACATATAACTCTTAGTTGTAGGTGGTACTATCATAGTAAAATAATAATTATTCAAATTTAGTTAAGGAAGTAATTAAATTAACTAAATAAGATAAGTAACAATGGCAGGACAGGTGTTGTGTTGCAGCTGTGGAATGTGGGTTTCCTGTCTATTAACGCAATCCAGGACAAACACATCTGCAGAACGTTTAGGCAGCAAGAGGAATTCCAGACCAGAATTATTGAACTGGAAGCCAAACTGCAGACACTGCACAATATCCATACTTGGACATTTTGTACCAGAATATGGTAACACCTCTTAGAATAGGGTTGTCTGTTTTGGTCAGTGGTGAGAGACAGGAGGGTGTGACTGTGAGTGAGGCAGGTAAAGGGACCGGGCAGACAGTAGTGGAGGAGCCTCAGACTTTGCAATCGTCAAACACATTTGGAGTGTTTGCAACCTGTGGGACGAAAGCGAGGTCTGCAGTGTGGATAAGTAGACTGGTCATGGCACCATGGTACAGGAAACTTTTCAAGCAGGGAGATCAAAAAGGAATGTAGTGATAGTAGGGGACAGTATGGTCAGGGGGAACTGAGAGAGCTCAGGTCTCTGCAGCTGAGAGCAAGAATTCAGAAAGCTGTGTTGCCTGCCTGGTGCCAGAGTTCAGGATATCTGCTCAGGGCTGGAGTGGAACTTGCAGGGGGAGGGATAGGATCCAGTCATTGTGGTCCATAAAAGTACCAACCTCATAGGTAGAACTAGGAAAGAGGTTCTGTATAGACAGTATGAGGAGCTAGGTAATAATCTCTGCATTATTACCTAAACCATGTGCAAGTTGGCACAGCGAAATAAAAGTGGAGAGATGAATACATGGCTCAAAGACTGGTATGAGGAAAGTAGATTCTGGTTTCTGTGGGACGGTCTGCACCTGAATCATGCTGGGACCAGTTTTCTAGTGAGCCACATAACTAGGGAAGTAAAGAGGGTTTAAAACTAAATAGCAGGGGCAAGGGATCAAATATTGGAAGATGTGGCAAATCAATAAGTAGAGACAAGGCAACTAAAAAATTACTAATATGGGAAATAATAAACAGACTGTGACAGGAAGGGACAAAGGCTACAAATCTAAAGATAAATCAGCAGATAATGCTAGAGATTACAAAAATAATAAAAGGACAAAGCTATAGGCTCTGTATCTGAATGCACTTAGCATTTGAAACAAAGAAGCTGAACTGACAGCTCAAATAGAAATACAGAAGTAGAATCTGATAGCCATTTGTTATGGCACAGCCAATGATAAATGCTGAGCTGCTCAAATCCCAAAGGGAAAATTGAAACAGCTGCTACAACTGGTCTGCAATTTGTATAAATTTTGAGATGGGTGCCTTGAATTCAGTAGTAATAAGACCACTGAGTCTTATAGGTTTCTTACAAAACTAAATTAAACCTTTCTTAATAGAAGAAATGATTTTAAGTACACACATAGATCTACAAATTACTACTATGATAACTTCTAAATCCCTCAGTTAATCTAACTCCCAATTACACTTTCGTTAAGGGAACAGTAAGACACATAGATTTTTAAATACCCAGGCAAAGAAACACGATACCCTGAACAATCCAATTTAAAGTGAGTTTTTTTAACTTCAGATCTTTGTAGACAGCAGCTTGAGATGCAGATGCTGGAGGCTTTTTCACACTTGTTTTAGATCTTAGAATTCCTTCTCTTACATACAGCCTTTGCTCCTTTATACATATTTTCCCCTTTGAATGCAAATTCCCATTGTTTCACTATGTCTTTGGACTTTACCTTTCTAATAATAAAATCCATCAAAGTACCAATTTTAGCAATAATCTTTGGGAAAAATAAACACACCATTTCTTAACTTCTCCTGGCTAGGTGTAATATTTCACTCCCTCTTTTGATTTCAATCTAGTCGGGTTTAATTAAAAATGCAAATATTCCCTTTACACCAAGTTTACCTACTTAACGTTTCAAACCTAGCTTATCTTCTGTTATATCAAAGCCTTCAGACCAGCTGCCTTTAATTCAATTAAGTCACACATACATATGCACGCACATGCACACGTGCGCACACGTGTGCACACACACACACACACACACCACTATTACTCTACTTTACAATAAATTCAAATAACATTATGGCCAGGATTTTACATTGGTCAGGTGGGCTCGGTGGGAATGGTTGGGAATCTGGCCACCGCCCACGATCAACTCCACACCACCATTATACGTGGGTGGGCCAATTAAGGCCCGCTCAGCGTAATACGCAACTACGGCATCAGCGAGAAGGGGCAGGCGGAGGCGGTAGCTCAATGTTCGCCGGGTCCAATGGTGACCCGGTGGCCGATTCAAAAGCGGCAGCGGCAGCCATGCGAAGGCTGCCATTGACTCAGATGACCCTAGTTATAGAGAACATTGGTGCTGAACACGGCAGGCCGTGTCAGGTCGGCAGGGCAGTCGGCCAAGCGCTTTTCCGACAAATGTCTTGCTGCCCTCCTGGAGGAGGTGGCAGCACGCTGGGATGTTCTTGTCCCCAGGGACGGGAGGAGGAGGCTCCTTCACCTCACCAAACATGCTTGGGAGGAGGTGGCATTCAGCGTGAGCTCCCATGATGTGGTGAGGCGCACATAGGTGCGATGCCGTAAGCACTTCAATGATCTCCTGCGATCGGGAAGGGTGAGTACCATGTTATGGGTTACTTAGCACAGCAGTTAGGAGCGCAACCACCCCCCCCCCCCCCCAACCCACCCCCACCCCCCCCCCCCCCACCCCCCCCCCCCACCCCCCTCACCCCCACCCCCACCGGACCTCAGAGTTCTTAGATTGTGAGTGGCAAATGTCTATGAGCTAGCATCTGGGCAAGGGGTTGAGCCCTGGCTGCTTGGAATGAGTGTCTTGCAGCTCCAGGGTCACAAATCGGCTGAACCCTGCGAGGTATTCCTCAGGTGGGGTTGGCCAGGCTGCAAAGGCAATGCAGGTACAGGGTGGACTAATCAATGCTCCTCTTTCCTTTCAGGTGAAGACATCCCACAATAATGCTGAAAGGTTGCGGACTGATGGAGGACTGCACCACCTTCTAACCTTGACCAGATACGAGCATGAGGCACTGGAGCAGGAGAGGCACCATGCGCCTAGGTCAACCAGCCACGGTGAGGTTAGGATGCCACAGGGAAGGAAATCTGCCATCCTTGCCTGGTCTGGCCTACGTGTGGCCTACAGAAATGTGGTTGACTCTTAAATGTCCTCTGAACAAGGGCAATTAGAAATGACCTAGCCAGTAACGCCCAAATCCCATGAATGAATAAAAAAAAAAATTCTATTTTTACAATTTCTCATGAGGTGTCCATGTTGATGGCAGAAGAAACGTTCAATCTTTTAAAATTGTGTTTCATTACAGGACTGTCTACTTCCATCTCTGTTAGTATGATGCCATGCTTTTGCTGCTGAGATCTCCTTTTTAATTTGTCTGCTAGCAGTGGCTGCTTCCTGCTTCAGAACAAAGCTCTGCACTTTCGTGCTCTTTTTGGTCTTTTTGGTGCGCTTCCATGACTGGACCGTCCAGGGGGCGCACTGCAATACCCATCAGATCATATGTCACTGATAGTGATTGCATGCTGCGCTGCCCACAATCTGGCGCTGGAAAGGGGAGACGCAGTGGAGGAAGAAGATGTTGATGGATATATGCAAAGTAAGGCCACCTACATCTTCAGTGACAATAGACAAGCTACGACAAAGCTTCACTGTAAATGGATTACCTGAAGTGCTAGTATCAGATAATGGAACAGTATTCATAAGTGCTGAATTTAACCAATTTACAAGCCTCAATGAGATGTTCATGTGAAAACATCTCTATACCATCCTACTTCCAATGGACTTGCCAAGAGAGCGGTTCAGATGTTCAAATCTGGTATAAAGAAATTGCCTGGAGATTCGATAGCGACTAAATGAGAACGATTTCTATTCCATTATCGAACCACCCCTCATTCAACAACAGGTGTCACACCTGCTGAACTGTTCCATGAAACACCGCCTCCAATCAAGATTGAGTCTGATTATGCCAAATTTGTTGGGGGGTAGGTAGAAAGAACGCAGGAAAATCAGAAAATGGGACATGATTGTCACAGTCAGGATAGAACACTTAATGTAAGAGAGAAGGTATTTGTGAAGAATTTTAGAGAAGGATCAGCATGGACCAGCGAAATTCAGAAGCTGTAGAGGACCTCTTTCCTACCATGTGAAAGTTGAAGATGGAATAATAAGAAGACATGTGGATCACATACGAAGTGGAGAAGCCAAATATCCAAAAGTGTTTCCACCATTGCTCGAGACTGAATCAACATTTCCTGTTGAAAGAACTCAACCAAGTACAAATATATTTCAAGGGCCGACTGTACCTGAAAGAGTCGAAGAAACAAATTTACAGGTACCTGCTGCAGAACCTGAAGCTCAGATGACTTTGGTAAGCAAACTTCAGAAGCTGTAGAGTTGAGGCATTTTACATGCATAACAAAACCCCCAGAGAGACTGACTCTGTAAATAATTGAACTGTGTAAATAACTTGATGTACTGAAAAATTATAAAATATATTTTTCAGTAAAGGGGGAGGGATGTAATAACCCGAGATTTAAATAGCTTTTAAGTATTAAGTACAATACATTAAGTATTGTAATGTAAGGTCACATAATCTTATTGTCCAATAGCAGAGTAGTGCGGGCTACCTCTTTGTGGGAGAATCTTGAGTTAGACCATAAGACCATAAGACGTAACAGCAGAGGTAGGTCATTCAGCCCAAGTATGCTCTGCCATTCAATGAGATCATGGCTGATCTGATAATCCTTAACTCCACTTTCCTGCCTTTTCCCCTTAACCCTTGATTCCCTTACTGATTAAAAATCTCAACCTTGAATATACTTAATGACCCAGCCTCTACAGCTCTCTGTGGCAAAGAATCCCACAGATTAACAACCCTCTGAGAGAAGAAATTCCTACTCATCTCAGTTTTAAATGGGCGACCCCTCACTTTGAGATTATGCCCTCTGGTCCTAGACTCTCCCACAAGGGGAAACAACCTCTCAGCATCTACCCTATCAAGCCTCTTAAGAATTTTATATGTTGCAATAAGTTTGCCTCTCATTCTTCTCAACTGAAATGAGTACAGGCCCAACCTACTCAAACTCTCCTCATAAGAAAATCCCTCCATTCCCAGGGTCAACCTAGTAAACCTTCTCTGGACTGCCTCCAATGCTAGTACATCTTTCTTTACATTAGGGGACCAGAATTGTTCACTGTATTCTAGGTGAGCTCTAACTAATGCCTTGCATAGTTTTAGCAAGACTTCCTGATTTTTATACTGCATTCCCTTTGAAATAAAGGCCAATATGCCATTTGCCTTACCTATTACCTGCTGAACTTGTATGCTAGCTTATTGGGATTCAAGCACAAGGACCTCCAAATCCCTCTGTGCTGCAGCTTTCTTCAGTCTTTCGCCATTTAATTAATATTCAGCTCCTCTAGTCTTCCTGCCAAAGTGCATAACCTCACATTTTCCCACATTATATTCCAGCTGGCAAGTTTTTGGCCACTCACTTAACCTGTCTATATCCCCCTATGGACTCCTTGGAAAGAATTTTCCCCTTGTTAGTGGGGGGTGGGGAGGGGAATTGTGTGGGGGCAGGCGCGGACCCAATCGGTGCCCCCAATCAGTTCCGCATAGCCATTTTACATGGACGAGCCAATTAAGGCCCACCCAGCATGACAGAGGTGCCTCGGGGAGATAAGTTTTAACTTTTAAAAATTTTAATAAAGAAATTAAGACATGTCCCCTCATGTGACAGTGTCACATGAGCTGGGACATGTCAATGAACTTTAAGGAAAAAATGTATTTAATTTATAAACCTCTCACGAAACCCGCCCGTGGATGAGGTTCCATGAAAAATGCGAAGGCCGCCTGGGCTCTTCGCCTGCACGGCAACCTTATCGTTGGACAGGCAGCTTTCCCAATAGCCTTTATCAGTTAATTAATGACCTTAACAGGCCTTTGAAAGTTCGGCCGAACTAAAAATATAAATGACGTGCCTGACATCACTGCACGTCATTTTACACCTCAGCAAGCAGGCCCCGCCACTGCTCGTCGAGCCAAAAATTCTCCCCCTTGTGTCATCCTCACCACCTGCCTTCCTACCTATTTTTGTGTCACCCACAAACTTGATGATCGTACATTCATTTCCCTCATCCAAGTCATTAATGTACATTGTAAATAATTGTGGCCCCAGCACTGATCCTTGTGGCACTCCACTAGATACAGGTTGCATCTCGAAAATGCCCCCTTATCCCAACTCTCTGTCTTCTATTAGTTAGCCAATCCTCTATCCATGCTAATATACTATCCCCAACACCATGGGCTCTTATCTTGTTAAGTAGCCAGATGTGAGGTACCTTACTGAACGCCTTTTGGAAATCTAAATATATTACATCTACTGGTTCATCTTTATCAATCCTGCTTGTTACCTCCTCAAAGAATTCTAATAAATTTTTCAGGTATGATTTCCCCTTCCCCATGCTGACTCTGCTTGGTTATACTATGCATTTCTAAATGCTCTGCTATTACATCCTTTATAATAGACTCTAACATTTTCCCAATGGCGGATGTTAAGCTAACTGTCTTATAGTAATCTGTTTTTTGTCTCCCTCCCTTTTTGAATGAGGGTGTCACATTGGCAGTTTTCCAATCCTCTGGGACTTTTCCAGAATCTAAGGATTCTTGGAAGATTACTACCAATGCATCCACCATCTCTGCAACTATTTCTTTTAATCTCCTAGGATGCAATTCATCAGGTCCATGTGACTTATCAGCCTTTAACCCCAGTAGTTTCCCTGGTACCTTTTCTCTAGTGATAGTTACTTTATTTATTTCCTCCACCCCTTTTGCCCCTTGATTATTTAGTATTTTTGATATGCTATTAATACCTTCTACTGTGAAGACTGATGCAAAGTATTTATTCAACTCCTCTGCCATTTCCTGGTTCCCCATTATTATTTCCCCAGCCTCATTCTCTAAGGGGCCTATATTGACTTTGGCCTCTCTCTTCCTTTTTATATACTTAAAGAAGCTCTTACTGCCCATTTTTATATTACTTGCTACTTTACCCTCAAAAGTTTATTTTCTCCCTCTTTGTTTTTTTTTTGGTCATCTTCTGTTAGTTTTTAAAACTTTTCCAATCCTCTGGCTTACCCCTAATCTTTCCCACCTTGTATGCTTTTTCTTTCACTTTGATACTATCCTTAATTTCCTTGGTTAACCTTGGTTGGTTACCTCCTTCCTACAATCCTTCTTCCTCACTGGGATATATCTTTGTGAGTCATGAACTACTTTCTTAAACCACTGATGAGTGAAGACAGTTTTATGTTGTGAGCACACAAGTATAGTAGTAGAGTTAGTTTGTAAATAAACAGCATGTGTTTATTCTAACAACTATGTCTGGATGTTCTCTGTCTCTGTACCAACTCGGTCACCCTGAACAATGTGTGCAACCTGGGTCCTTTAGCCCCAGCAAACCAAGGGCACTGGATCCAATAGTATGGTGGCTAATTTTGCTGATGACACAAAGATAGGCAGGAATGTAAGTTGTGAAGAGGACATAAGGAGGCTACAAAGGAATATGGATAGGTTAAGTGAATGGGCAAAGATCTGGCAAATGGAGTACAATGTGGGCAAATGTGAAATTGTTCATTTTGGCAGGAAGAATAAAAAATAAACTTATTATCTAAATGGTGAGAGTTTGCAGAGCTCTGAAATGCAGAGGGAATTGGGTGTCCTAGTGCATGAATCGTAAAAGGTCCAGCAAGTAATTAGGAAAGCTAATAAATGTTGTTGGTTATTGCTAGAGGCATTGAATACAAAAGTAGAGAGCTTATGCTTCAGTTATGCAGGGCATTGGTGAGACCATATCTGGAGAACTATGTACAGTACTGGTCTCCTGATTTAAGGAAATGCATTGGAAGCAATTGAGACTAATACCTGGATTGGACAGGTTGTCTTATGAGGAAAGGTTAAACAGGCTAGGCTTGTATTTGCTGGAGTTCAGAGGAGTAAGAGTCAACTTGATTGAAACATATAAGATTCTGAAGGATCCACAAAGTGGATGTGGGGAGGATGTTTCCTCTTGTGGGAGAATCTTCAACTAGGGGGGTCACTGTTTAAAAATAAGGGGTTACTCATTTAGGACAGATATGAAGAGGATATTTTTCTCTCAGAGGGTCTTGAGTCTTTGGAACTCCCTTTCTCAAAAGGTGGTGGAAGCAGAGTTTTTGAATATTTTTAAGGCAGAGGTAGATAGATTCTTGATAAGGAAGGGGGTGAAAGGTTATCAGGGATAGGCGGGAATGTGGAGTTGAGGTTACAAACAGGTCAGCCAGGATTTTATTGAATGGCAGAGCAGGCTTGAGGGGCCAAGTGGCCTACTCCTGCTCTTAATCTGCATGTTTGTATGAACAAAGAACATGCAATTATATTGCTTGATGTAGTCTATAGGCCATCAATCAGTGAGAGAGATGTAGAGGAACAAACCTGCGAGGAAATTACAGGTAGGTGCAAGAATTATAGAGTAGTAATAATGGGAGATTTTATTATCTAAATATAGGCTGGGATAGTAGTTGTGTAAAGGGCAGAAAGGAGCAAGAGTTCCTAGAATGTGTTGTGGAAAACTTTCTACAGCAATATGTTTCCAGTCCAAAGAGAAAGGAGGCATTGTTAGACCTTCCTGGGAATGAGGTGCCAAGTGGATCAAGGCCTAGAATTTCACTCCCCAGATGGATGCACAGCTGGCGTGCTGCACTCACCTTGGGAAAAAGTGCCCTGAATGATGGAATCATCATTCCAGGGGTTTGGTGGTGGGAAGGGTGGGGGGGGGTGAAAGCAGATTTGGGATAGAGGCAGGTCCACCACACCTGAACATAGATCTCAGGTGGCCAGAAGGGCTGCCATATGCCAAGGAGGGCTGGTTCTAAGGCCTGCCTTGGTCCTCTGAGACTTTGTCCCAGTTGTTTTATTAAATATTAGGCCCTCTAGTTCTCACCTGTTACACCTCCTCACCACCCCACCCACTCCCCATGCCCCAGCCATGTCACTCCATGCCCCTCCATCCATGACTAATGGCCTCTCATACCCTCCATGCCAGCCCATGACCCCCACCCACCCTCATGGTGCCTTCTTGCCCCATGCCAATTTAGTGCCAACTCATGAACCCAACTCATCCCCATGCCCCCTTACTGCCCCTATGCCAAATCATGTCAGTCTATGCCCCACCCATCAACCTTTTCCCTTATAGTCTCCTTACAGCCAGCTTACCTAGTATTAACCATGGTCAGACCTCAGGAACCATGCAGAGATGAAATAAAATAAAGTTCTAACTATTACAGACTTAACTGTATTAAAAAAAATCACTCATTCATAAAAGCCCATACAATACATTTAAATCTCTTCAAGTACTTAATCATTTAAACAGACATTTGTATTCATAACCCCACATCAAAGACAACTAATCCTTTAATAATGTCTTGATGCTGTCAATCAAGTTGTGAACGTACAGCTCCTCCCCACCCCCGCAACCCAACCCACTGTGATAATGACAGGCTGTGGAAGCATTTAAGCATTTATAATGATATAATGATAGCATTTAGGATTATGTAAACAAACAGCTTTTGAAACTGCAAACACTGATTTTTTTCAACTCACAGACAAGCTATATTTTTCCCAAAATTTAAAGGGCACAGGATTTAAATAACTTGATACCTAACAGTTCCACAGACCTTATCCACTCTTTACATACTCACACATTGTGGGCTCAGGCCTTCTCTCCAGTGAAAATGGGGTTTGTTTGATCTCAGCAATGAGTAAGAATAATTAACAGGGAGAAAGCCAACTTCAATGGGGTGAGAATGGATCTGGCTCAGATTAATTGGAAGCATGGGCAGAATAAATCCAGAACTCACATGATGAAAGAGGCAGAGATTAAGATAAAGAAGATAAAGTGTGCTTATGACAGATGTCAGGTGGACAATGCAACCGAGATCCAGGATGAATATAGAAGGATCGGATGGGAAGTGAAAAAACATATAAGAGAAGCAAAGAGAGAGTATGAAAAGAGTTTAGCAGCTAACATAAAAGGGAATCTAAAAGTCTTCTCTAGGCATTTGAATAGTAAAAGGAGTAGTGGGGCTGATTAGAGACCAAAAAGGGGATTTAGGCATGAAGGTTGAGGTCTTAAATGAATACTTTGCATCTGTCTTTATCAAGGAACAAGATACTACACTAGTCATGGTGAAGCAGGAGGTATTACAGACACTTGAACGGCTTAAAATTAATAAGGAGGGGGTATTAGATAGGCTATCTGTACTTAAGAGTTGAAAAGGCACCAGGACTGGAGGAGATACATCCTAGGATACTGAGGGAAGTGAGAGTGGAAATTGCGGAGGCACTGGCAATACTTTCCCAGTCTTCCTTAGATTCAGGGGTGGTGCCAGAGGACTGGAACCTGTGGCCATACTTTTAAATTGATTCATTTAATTATAATAGAAATACTGTATAAATTATGTGCTTGTTAAAGACTAGAGTAGCTGTTAAAAATAATGGAATATTATAACAGTTTTTACAAATAGCACTTAAAATTACATCATTTTTAGTCCACAGCAAATATAAGGGCATATTTTGTTAATCTCAGTACGTTATCATTATCTACCATTATGACATTTTACTGCCAGTCTAATGGGAAGAACAGTTCCTTTGAGTAAATGTCACATTGTCCAGCAATGATAAGCTGACAAAGATTTTTGATGATTGATTTCTCAAGGGCTTTTATATTTAGCACTTCTTCAGTTAAGGTCACAGAATAATGATGAGCTTGTTCCCTGAATTTATAGTGATTAGAATTTTACTAGATCTACAATGCCTTTGGGTTAAGGGAGCTAGCCTTTTTTACAACCTTCCTGTATGTTGTCAATCCCTAGAATTGCCGATGGAATTCCACAGAAGCAGCCTAGAGCTTTATTCTGAGACAACTGGTGAGGTTAGTGGAACTGCAAATTGCTCAGACTAACCTTTATAAGATTGAGGGCATCCTTGCTGTACAACTCCAGATAGCAAAGGGTCTTGCAAAATACACAGGTCTTCTTGTTAATTTCCATCTGAGCCATAACAAGAGATGTGTTGTTTGCTACGAAACCCATGCGGCAGACTTTTTCCTTTGTTAGGCAGGTGCGGCGGGCAGGCCTGGGAGTGGCTGTGAAACAAACCGCCTTCCGTGATCGGGCCCAACCGCGATTTCATGCTGGCAGGCCAGTGTGAAATGTGGCTTCGCGCTGGCCACGAAGGGCCAAACAGGGCAGGGGCCTGTCAGACACCGGGTCCAATGGCGACCTGGTGGCTGGTTTGAAAGCAGCCCAGGCAGCCCCTGGAACGCTGCCACGGAGCACTTCCCCTGGGCTGACACTATAGACCCAAATGCTGCTGAACACAGCAGGTGGAAGGGCAGGTCAGATGGGCACTCGGCTCCCTATTTCTCTGATGGGTGCCTCGCCGTGGCTGCCAGGAGAGACATCTTTTCCCCAGGGTTGGGAGGAGGAGGCCACTGCACCTCACCAAGAGGGCACGGGAGGAGGTGGCAGCACTAGTCAGCAGCTGTGACATGTGGGTGCAGTGCCAGAAGCACTTCAATGGCCTGTGCTCAGGAAGGGTGAATACCAAACACAAAAATGGTTTGGGTCATGCAGACTCGAAAAGTCAACTCTATTTTTCTCTCTCCGCAGATGTTGTCAAACCTGCTGAGTTTTTCTAGCATTTTGTGTTTGTTACAGATTTCCAGTGTCCGCAGTGTTTTGCTTTTATCAAGGGTGAGTACCATGTTGGCATGGGTCAGTGGGCAGATGTGTTAAGGCCTGATTGTCCCCCCCTGGACCTCAGGGGTGCTAGAGTCTGAGTGCCAATCACATCTCAGCTGGCCAAGGGGGTGAGCCATGGCTGGTTGGAATGAGTGCCCTGGTGGCTCAAGGGCCATGACTTGGATGTACCCTGCCAGGTGCTTCTCAGCTGGGGTTGGCCAGGCTGCAATGGCTCTGCACACACAGAGTGGACTAACAATGCTTCTCTGTTGTTTCAGGAGAAACATAGAAACATAGAAAATAGGAGCAGGAGTAGGCCATTCGGCCCTTCAAGCCTGCTCTGCCATTCATTATGATCATGGCTGATCATCCAACTCAATAGCCTGCTGCCGCTTTTTCCCCATATCCTTTGATCCCTTTCACCCCAAGAGCAATATCTAACTCCTTCTTGAAAACATACAATGTTTTGGCCTCAACTACTTTCTGTGTTAGCAAATTCCATAGGCTCATTGCTCTCTGGGTGAAGAAATTTCTTCTCATCTCAGTCCTAAATGGTCTACCCCTCAAACAGTGACCCCTGGTTCTGGACTCCCGCACCATCGGGAACATCCTTCCTGCATCTACCCTGTCTAGTCCTGTTAGAATTTTATAGGTTTCTATGAGACCTCCCTCATTCTTCTGAACTCCAGCAAATATAATCCTAACCGACTCAATCTCTCCTCATATGTCAGTCCCGCCATCCCAGGAATCACTCTGGTAAACCTTCGTTGCACTCCCTCTATAGCAAGAACATCCTTCCTCAGACAGGGAGACCAAAACTGCACACAATATTCCAGGTGTGGTCTCATCAAGGCTCTGTATAATTGCAGTAAGACATCCCTGCTCCTGTACTCGAATCCTCTCGCTGTGAAGGCCAACATACCATTTGCCTTCTTTACCGCCTACTGCATCTGCATACTTTTCTTCAGTGACTGGTGTATGAGGACACCCAGGTCTCGTTGCACTGCCCACAATAATATAGAAAGGACCCAGACCGGCAGAGGCCCCACTAGCCTCCTGATACTCTCGATATATGAGCAAGACACCCTGGAACTCGAGAGCCGGCACGCCCCACATGCAACCGGGCTTTGAGTGGTGGGGGAGCCATACGAAGGTAAGAGTGCAGGGCACAGAGGTGAGAATTTCGGGCTTGTGCAGCCATTCTAGTGTAGTCTGGCAGCAGGATAGTGGCGTACTCTGTGGCCTCTTCCACCTTGGACTATCTGCTGGCCCTGCGCCCCTTGCGCCTCACCTCTCCTCCCACAGGTCCCTCCCCTGGAAGCTGCTAGGGACACCTAGCCTCCTCTCCCTTCTGCCCCTCTGTTCCTCCTCAGAGGAGGTGCCTCCAACGGAGACCACAATCCCAATTAGCAGGGTAGGGGAAGTCTATCTGATACCCGGAAGAGGCCACACAGTCTGAATCCTCCGGGGGCCTGGCAGACATCAATGAGTCCTGAAATGAAGCCTGGAAATGCTAAAAAAGAAGCCCCGAACAAAGATGAAGCTCCCAAGTACCAATAAGCAACCAGCTGCAAACCACCTCCAAAACTCCTCACTACTCACACTGGCAATGCTGCTGACCCTTTTTATCCCGCCCTTGGCTGAGGTTTGTGAAAATATCGGCTGGCAGCCTGCCCTTTTTGCCCGTGCGGTGAGCAGAAAATCACACGAGCAAGGAAAAATCGCAGTCAGTTGGACTGTGAAGGGCCTTAAGTGGCCGTCTAATTAATGGCGGGCACCGCTCCAGCACTCGCGCATGATTGCCAAGCGAAATGTTGCACGTAAGCGTGATGATGTCAGGACGCTCGCCCGACATCATCGCTTACTATGTTACTCCTGATCAGGTCGGGTGCGCGCCCACCCGCGGGACAAAAATTTCTGCCCTTGGAGTTGCTGATGATGATCCTGCCTTTTCATCAACGATTGGAAGGGCAAGTTATGATCAAAGTTCCAGAGGCACAACCTAACTAATTGGCCTCGGGACCCAGTGAGTCACAGGTCCTCCAATGCATTCTTTTCTGTATGTCCATTGCAGGGCTGAATCTCTGAGAGTGAGGAGGATGAGATAAGACTCTGGAATGAGCAACAAAAACAGAAAGCGCTCGAAATACTCAGCAGGTATGGCAGCATCTGTATAAAGCGAAACAGAGGGCTGGATTTTATGGCCCCCCACTGCTGTGTTTGAAGGTGGAGCATACAAAATGCAGCAAGTGGCCTGCCCACTGCCTTCCACCAGTCCCTGACTGTCTCACATTTTATGGGGTATGGCAGATGTGTCAGATAGTTAATCTGTCCTTGGGCCTATTGAGGCCCTAAAATAGCCCATTAATGACCATTAAATGCCTCATGTCGCTCCCGCCAATATTTTTCCTGCAGCAGGGTGTATCCATACCAAGCAGGTAGCATGGCAGCTCTCTCTGTGTGTGCTGATGTCGGGCAAGAGAGGGGAATCTCCTTTGGGGATCCCCTGTGCTCATAGGAGGCACACACCTCGTGGTCATACCCCCTTTAAAACTCCCCCTTCAGCCTCTCAAATCTAGCTCAGCACATCCCTCACCCCCACCTTTCTAGGATCTGCCAGCCAGGCCATGCCAATACCTCAAACTTATCTGAAGCCTGGCCTCCATAACCTCCTCTTCTTCAGGAACTGCTTGTAGTTCCCGCAATGGCCACCACTTGAATCTTGCGGTGCTGGGACTACAGAACCTCTGGCCAATTGGATTGGCTGGTAGCTCTCCAAGGTAAGAACATCCTTCCTGACTATAAAATGGCTTCAGGGCAGCCATCTTCTTGGTGAGTGGGCTCCCAACCTCCTCTTGAGTTGGGGGGTAAGGTTAGCACTCTGTAAAACCCAGCCCCTGTTAACATTTTGAGTTGAATATGACTCCAGTTCTAAAGAGGTATCATATTCGATTTAAAACTTCAACTCTGTTTCTCTCCCCAAATCTGTCAAGTATGAAAACAGTGACCTAGTGGTATTGCTGAACTAGTAATTCAGAGTCTCAGGCTAACACTCCAAGGGCATAAGTTCAAATTCCAACATGGCAACTGGTGGAATTTAAATTAGATTAATTTTTTAAAATTCATTCATGGGATGTGGGCTTCGCTGGTTGGCCCTTGAGAAGATGGCGGTGAGCTGCCTTCTTGAACCACTGAAGTCCATGTGGTGTAGGTACACCCAGAGTGCTATTAGGAAGGGAGTTCCAGAATTTTGACCCAGCAACAGTGAAGAAGTGGTGATATATTTCCAAGTCAGGATGGTGAATGACTTGGAGGGGAACTTCCAGATGGTGGTGTTCCCATTTACCTGCTGCCCTTGTCATTCTAGGTGGTAGTGGTCATGGGTTTTAAAGGTGCTGTCTAAGGAGCCTTGGTGAATTCCTGCAGTGCATCTTGTAGATGGAACACACTGCTGCTACTGTGCGTCGGTGTGGGGGGAGTGAATGGTTGTGGTTGTGGTGCCAATCAAGCAGACTGCTGTGTTATGGACGGTGTCCAGCTTCTTCAGTGTTGTAGAGCTGCACTCATCCAGGCAAGTGGGGAGTATTCCTGACTTGTGCCTTGTAGATAGTGGACAGGCTTTGAGGAGTCAGGAGGTGAGTAACTTATTGCACGATTCCTAGCATCTGACCTGCTCTTGTAGCTACAGTATTTATATGGCTAGTCCAGTTCAGTTTCTGGTCAATGGTAACCCCCAGGATGTTCATAGTGGGGGATTCAGTGATGGTAGTGCCACTGAACATTAAGGGGAGACGGTTGGATTCTATCTTGTTGGGGATGAACATTGCCTGACACTTCTGTGGTGCGAATGTTATTTGCCACTTGTTAGTCCAAGCCTGGATATTGTCCAGATCTTGCTGCATTTGGGTATGGACTGCTTCAGTATCTGAGGAGTCATGAATGGTGCTGAACATTGTGCTATAATGCTATAATCAGCAAACATCTCCACTTCTGACCTTATGATGGAAGGAAGGTCATTGACGAAGCAGCTGAAGATGGTTGGGCCTAGGACACTACCCTGAGGAACTCCTGAAGTGATATTGTGGAGCTGAGATGGCTGACCTCCAACAACCACAACCATCTTCCTTTGTGCTAGGTATGACTCCAACCAGCAGAGAGTTTTACCCCTGATTCCCATTGACTCCAGTTTTGCTCAGGCTCCTTGATGCCACATTCTGTCAAATGTGGCCTTGATGTTAAGGGCAGTCACTCTCACCTCACCTCGGGAGTTTAGCTCTTTTGTCCATGTTTGAACCAAGCCTGTAATGAGGTCAGGAGCTGAGTGGCCCTGGTGGAACCCAAACTGGGCATCAGTGAACAGGTTATTGATAAGCAAGTGCCGCTTGATAGCACTGTTGATGACCCCTTCCATTACTTTACTGATGATCAAGAGTAGACTGATGGGGCGGTAATTGGCCGAGTTGGATTTGACCTACTTTTTGTGTACAGGACATACCTGAGCAATTTTCCACATAGCCGGGTGGATGCTAGTGTTGTAGCTGTACTGGAACAGCTTGGCTAGGGGGCGCGGCAAGTTCTGGAGCACAAGCCTTCAGTACTATTGCAGGAATATTTTCAGGGCCCATAGCCTTTGCAGTATCCAGTGCCTTCAGCCGTTTCTTAATATCACATGGAGTGAATCGAATTGGCTGAAGACTGGCATCTGTGATGCTGGGGACCTCCGGAGGAGGCCAAGATGGATCATCCACTCGACAATTCTGGCTGAAGATTGTTGCGAATGCTTCAGACTTACGTTTTACACTGCTGTGATGGGCTCCTTCACCATTGAGGATGGGGATATTTGTGAAGCCTCCTCCTCCAGTGAGTTGTTTAATTGTCCACCACCATTCATGACTGCATGTGGCAGGACTGCAGAGCTTAGGTCTGATCCATTGGTTGTGGGATCGCTTAGCTCTGTCTATCACTTGCTGCTTCTGCTATTTGGCATTCAAGTTTTATAGCTTCACCAGGTTGACATCTCATTTTCAGGTTGCCTAGTGCTGCTCCTGGCATGCCCTCCTGCACTCTTCATTGAACCAGGGTTGATCCCCTGGCTTGATGGTAATGGTAGAGTGGGGGATATGCTGGGCCATGAGGTTACAGATTGCGTTTGAGTACAATTCTGCTGCTGCTGAAGGCCCACAGCGCCTTATGGATGCCCAGTCTTGAGTTGCTAGATCCGTTCAAAATCTATCCCATTTAGCACGGTGGTAGTGCCATGTAACATGATGGAGGGTATCTTCAATGTGAAGGCAGGATTTTGTCTCCACAATGACTGTGCCGTGGTCACTCCTACCAATACTGTCATGGACAGATGTATCTGTGGCAGGCAGGTTGGTGAGTATGAGGTCAAGTATGTTTTTCCCTCACCACCTGCTGCAGAACCAGTCTAGCAGCTATGTCATTTAGGACGCGGCCAGCAGTAGTGCTACTGAGCCCCTCTTGGTGACGGACATTGAAGTCTCCCACCCAGAGTACATTCTGTGCCTTTGTCACCCAAGTGATGTTCAACATGGAGGAGCACTGATTCATCAGCTGAGGGAGGTTTCCTTGCCCATGAGACTTCATGGGGTCCAGAGTCAGTGTTGAGGACTCCCAGGACAACTCCCTCCCAACTGTATATCACTGTGTTGTCACCTCTGCTGGGCCTGACTTGCCAGTGGGACAGGACATATCAGGGATGGTGATGGTGGAGGCTGGGACATTACCTGTAAGGTATGATTCCGTGAGGATGACTATGTCAGGCTGTTGCTTGACCAGTCTGTGAGACAGTTCTCTCAATTTTGACTCTAGCCCCCAGATGTTAGTAAGGAGGAATTTTCAGGGTCGACAGGGCTGTGATTGCCATTGTTGTTTCTGGTGCTTAGTTCAATGCCGGGTGGTCCATCCGGTTTCATTCCTTCTTCATGTCTTTGCAGCGGTTTGTTGCAACTGAGTCGCTTGCCAGGCCATTTCAGAGGGCATTTAAGAGCCAACCACATTGCTGTGGGTCTGGAGTCACATGTAGGCCAGACCAGGCAAGGACAACAGATTTCCTTCCCTAAAGGGCATTACTGAACCAATTGGATCATCAATTGACTTTTAGTTCCAGATTTTTTTATTGAATTCAAATTCCGCCATCTGCTGTGGCAGGATTTGAACCCGGGTCCCCAGGGCATTACCCTGGGTTTCTGGATTACTAGTCCAACGACAATACCACTACACCATCACTTCCCCAAAGCCAAAATATATGGAATTAAAATCTGATCTCAGTAAAGTTGCTATGAAGCCATCATTGATTATTGTAGAAATCTAGCCGGTTTACTAATGCTCTTTAGGAAAGGAAATCTGCCATCCTTACCTGGTCTGGCCTACATATGCCTCCAGATCCACAGCAATGTGGTTGACTCTAAAATAGCCCTGTAAACCATTCAGTTCAAGGGCAAATAAGAATGGGGGGACAACAAATGATTGCCCTGCCAGTGATGCTCACATCCCACAAAAGAATAAAGAAAATTCCAGCACGTTCTGTTTTTATTTCAGATTTCCAGCATTCGCATTTTGTTCCAGATTAAGCACCTCTTTCTTCAAATGCTTTATCTCTGAATCCCACCTTTGATTCATCACCCTCATGTTATCCTAGAAGATACAGACATGAGCTTTCCCAAATGGCACTGTAACCTAAAGGAGAGGGAGCTCTCCTTCTTCCTCTACCAGCCAGCCAGAATTGACAAAACAACACCTGGAAGTACCTATCCAAGGACAAGTTTCAGTATATGGAGGCCAACCAAGAAAGAAACAGAGCAAGCTCCACCCACACCACGTGGTGATCCAAGTGCAGAATTGGCTACATCCCAGAGGGAAGGATAATGAATTGCTATATCTGATGTCACAAGGCTATGCCCCTTTATTTTTGAAAATATGGTTTTTCTATTTTCAACTGACCAGAACTTTTGCAATTTGAACTGAGACCGAGCAAACTGTGAGAAACAAACAAACCACCCTCAGGGGTGTGTGAAGAGTGGGACATTTCCTATAATCCAGACACCCATTGCAATTCATAACTGTCTTAGGAAGAAACATTAAAAATGCAAAGTACTGCATACTGAAACAATGCTGCCACAGACAGACCATCCAAAACCTCTTGAAAATACACAATGGGGTGAAGTATTTCAAGGCAAGACTGTCCAGCCACTAGAGAGAGATTGCAAGTGACACAGATGGTGTCAAAAAATCTTCAGCAGAGGAAGAAAGCTGAAGGCTGCTCTCTCTCTCCCTTTTGGAGTAAGTGTGTTGCCCAGTTTGAGAAGCCAACTCCACCAAAAACCTACCAGCAAACAGTGGGGAGGCAGTAGCATAGTGGCATTCTCACTGGATTGGTAATCCAGTGACCCAGGATAATGCCTGGGGACCCGAGCTCAAATCTGAACACAGCAGATGATGGAATTTGAATTCAATAAAAATCTGGAGTTAAAACTCTAATAATGACCATGAAACCATTGCTGATTATCATTAAAAATCCATCTGGTTCACTAACGTACTTTAGGGAAGGAAATCTACTGTCCTGGCCTACATATGACTCCTGATCCACAATAATGTGGTTGACTCTTAAAATGCCCTCTGAACAAGGGTAATTAGGTATTTGGGTGTTGCCTAGCCAGCAACACCCAAATCCTGTGAACAAATATTTTAAAAAAGAGCTCTCGCAATAATTGAAACATCTTCCACATCCAAGAAACCAGCTAACCTAATTCGGCCACAATGTTTACAATCTGCGTCTCAAGAACAATCCAAGGGCACTTCTTTTACCTTTTTTTTTATTGGACTCTAACTCCCATTATTCCTGGTGTGTGTGTGTGTGTGTGTGTGTGTGTGTGTGTGTGGTTAATAAATTTGCTCATTCTTTAACTCAAGAAAATGTTGTTTGATAGTCTGTTTATTGTTCACAACTTAAATAGTTAAATATATTCTGGTTTGAAAAAGGCATATCCTCAAGAGAAAGTAACTTAAACCTTTGTTGTGACCAACTGAAGAGGTTGAACAAAGGGAGCCAGTTCACCCCTTCTCACCTGGTCATATCACTGAGAAATATAGACGCAGTCAAGTCTGAACTAATTAGTACGAGTGTCTACAGTCCTCACAAAGATACAGAAAGTACAGCATATATCCACTTTTCCTACAGACTAAAATTTAGAAATCTACCTTTGTTTTTCCTGATCTGTAGCCATTGAGGCTAACTATGGTCTTCCAAATAGAATCATCGAATGGTTACAGAACAAGAGAAGGCCATTCAGCTCACTGTGTTCATGCTGGCTCTCAGCAAGAGCAACACACCTGTTCCCACACTCCCACCTTTTCCCCATAGCCCTGCAATTTTTTTCTCTTTAGGTAACTGTCAAATTCTCTTTTGAAAGCCAGGATTGAATAAGCCTCCACTGCACTCTCAGGAAGTGCACTCCAGATCTGAACCGCTGTGTGAAATAGTTTTCCTCATGTCACCATTGTTTCTTTTGCGAATCATCTTAAATTGGTTGTGACAAACACAAAATGGAAAAAAAAGAAACTTACTCTTTAAACTGGAGGTTGGCCCTTCAAAGTTCGGGAACCACAGTTCCAAGTGAGCCTCGACAATTCTGCACATGCGCAGGTGGTTCCTATTAACGATCTTCGGATTCTGTGCATGAGCTGGCTATAGAATGGCCGCACATGGGCAGCTGGTCTGTTTTCTCATTGTCAGACTGGAATACAGCATTGCGCACAAGCGCAGTTTGTTTCTTTCATGCCTTCAGCTTTCCAGCTAGTGGCCTGCTTTTTGGGGCATTGAGTCTTTGGCTCCAATAGGCCCCAGCCTGCCGCAGGAGGGCCACCTCCATGGTGCCTCTGCATATGACAGTGAGGCTCTCTTGTACTCGCAAAATGCCAGAGTACCCACAAAAATAGGGCAGGATTGGGTCCAGAGTCAGCTTAATTGGCTGCCCATCTCCATGGCACAAGCAGCTGATCCAGGTCCCCAACTACAAATGTGAAACCTCCCCAGTGGCAGGAATGCATTAGGGAGCTGTCCTGGTGCAACAATCCGCTATTTTCCTAGCCACCCACTTCCAAGCCTGCTTTTACAGGGCCAGCAAAATTCAGCCCTTTGAGTATGTAACGCACAGAAATTCTTCTTTCCTGCTTACAGTTGCCAGGTATTGCGACTTTAAGCTGGCTCATGGTTTTTTCATTTCCTTCACATCCTGTTCAAATAGGAGCAGTTATCCACAGACAGTATGGGCAGAATTTCATGGAAGTTGGATTTTATTTTCCCGCCAAAGTCAATGGCGTTTAGAATGGCTCACCATATTTTATGGCCCTGTCCCTGCCGCAATGGGGCCATAAAATTCCAGCTTATGTATATTTGCAATCAAATCATATCAAGACCAAATATGAAAACAATTAGTATTAGTGAAACCTCAATGCACTTGGGACTATCATCTGCAAATGACAGCAACCTTGTCCCATTGGAATTAGCCTCTTCTCGCTTTAAATTGCATGAATTCACACTTCCATCATTTCACACCATTAACATTACCGGTACATCAATTTACTTCTGTTTTTCTTTTTCTCTTTTGGAACAATACTAAAACAACTTGCTTCCTTAAATACAATTCCATAAATCATGTTGCTGCCGATTTTCTAATGCTATTACTTTTCAGTCTAAGTGGCATCACCATTAAAAGTGACTTAAATGCAGCACTCCTTAATCACCATTGATTAGAAGATATTATATTTATCTTCTAGCTGAATTTGGCAAGGGGTTTTGGCTGAGCTGTGCAAAAATCAGAGCAATTAATGGTGTGGTGCAAGTAATTACATAAGTCATTTGCACCATAATTTCCTGGAATTTCTATAGGATAATAAGGCAGGCACTATAAATACACTTTTATTATGACACAGGTTTTCAGCTAAATCAGATTTTACAAATCATTAATAATTGTACCACAAAAGGGCAGAATCGTCCCAAATTTGCTCAGTTCGGTAGCAGGCATGAGAAAAGATGACTTACCAGCCGGCAGCAATGGCAGGTTTTCGCACCATATCATCCCATTCTCGGCGCATCCCGCCTCTTTAATAATGCATTCACAGGAAACACTCTGGATCACTGGTGGGCGGGCTCAGTTTTGCCCGCCACGCTGTGACCTCAGCACTTCCTCGTTCCAGGCGCCATATTTAAAGCACACCAGAGCGCAGCCTACTTCATGTCTCCAGACCAGGACTGCTACAGGCAAGATGGCCTCAAAAGCAAAGAAGGTGGCATCCCCCAAATGTAGTGATGCCTTTCTGGGAAGCTTGCTGGACTCAGTGGAAGACCGCCGCGATGTCCTCTGCCCCCGCCCTGGCCGCAGGAGGTCCACCAATCTGGCCTGGGAAGCGGTAGCAGCAGTGCTCAGCATCACCGGAGCGCAGAGGTGATCAGCCATCTAGTACAGGAGGAGAATGACTGATCTCATCCGTTCCGCCAGAGTAAGTCAACCACCTTAGCATTCTCAACCCACACGCTCACAAACTGATCACACATCCACAGTGATCTCACACCTCAACAGACAAGGCCACTAACTCTCACGCACACCCTGATATCTCCATCAAGCTCATATCCTTTAGAGCTTGCATCCTCATTACGTCCACAGCTCCGCTCACCAAACAAACATTCCATGCAGTGCCATGAGTCCTGCTCTCACTCTCTCCGTCTGTTTTTGTGCAGGAGAAGCTGGCTCACAACAGCAGGGAGAGGCCAAAGGCTGAGAGCGTGAGGAGTGTGCCATCGCCCTGAGTAGTGAGGATGTGGACCATGCCTGCGGTGACGGTGAGGTAGGTGACGAACACCCACATGAGGGTCCTGCACCATGTCATTCCTCTCTTAAAGCAAATGTAAGTATTCTCTCTCCTGCTTTAGATTCTGCTGCCATGTGCTAGTTATCTCTACTTTGGTTCACAGGGAGCTCTGCCAAGCGACCAATGCCCTCAGCAAGCCAGTCCCTCAGCTCCATCCAGGTCCTCGCCTTCAGCTAAGAGGACACCTCCTCTATTGAAGAGCTGGAAATAAGCAGCCTGGAAGACCTGTCACAGCGCTTACCCACACCCTCCGCCATTGCAGAGACACGCTCCTCAGTGGGACCCAGAAAAAGAGCAAGCTCGGGTTCACAATCTGGTGGTCACCGCATGGACATGTGTCCGCAGAAGGAGGACGCAGGTCCAGCCGGGCTTTCCGGCCCTTGGAGGATTGCTGGAGAAGAGGCATCTATGAGATAATGAATCAGATGACAAGCCTCTGTATTTGGCCTTTAAACTTATCGTGCACAGTCAGCAGAAGGCGGTGGAACATCACGCAGACCTGTTGGAGCCCTCAGAAGAGTGGCACGCGAGTTGGAGGAGTGCATCCACCTGCTCTTTGATGAAGTGGTGCCCACATGTCTGCGTATGGAGGTCTCCATGGGAAGGATGGTAGACACCATGAAGACCCTGGTCCAGTAGAACGCAGAGATGCGCGCAGACCTGCACTCCATCCCCTCAATGAGTAGGCCGGGTCCCTCGGGCAGCTGAATGGAGAAGGAGCAGCAGCTGGACAGCCCTGGGCTTTCCACTCAGCAATCTCAGAGGCTGTCCGCTCCCTCAGAGTCCCCTTTGCCTGTGGCCCTCTCAACCTCATCCTGTCACCACAGAGGGAGTTACTAGCCTACAGCGGGACAGCCAAAACAAGCCAGGGCCCTCAAGGCCTTGGCTCTCCAGAACACGCATGCCAAAGTCCAGACTTAACATTGAGTTCAACAACTTCAGACCATAAAATCTCTCCTCCATCCTTTTATCCCCCTTTTCAATATTCATTTTTATTTTTTATTTTTAATCCACTTATTTTTATTTATTTTCATTTTATTCATTGTTTTATCCTCACCTTTTATCCTATTTTCGATCTTTGTTCCCACCACCATCCCCTCCCCCACCCCACCTCCACTAGGGCCATCAGTCACTTGTTCATGTTGTTCTTTCCATAGTGCTTACCCCTGTTATTACCACATTCTGCTTTCTGACCTAAATGCCACCATCAGCACCTCCTTTAGCAAGTACCATTACCATTAAAACCCCTTTGTCCTTTTGTTCATAACATCTTTGGCAATCTCGCCTTTGCCTCCATCGATCGCTGACCTTCTGTCCAGCTTCACCTGCTCCACCCCCCCCTTAAACAGTATACATTTCATCACATTTTTACTGCTCTTTAGCTCTGAAGAAGAGTCATACGGACTTGAATCGTTAACTCTGTCTTTCTCTCCATAGATGCTGTTAGACCTGCTGAGTTTTTCCAGCATTTTCCGTTTTTGTTTCAGACTTCCAGCATCTGCAGTATTTTGCTTTTATCTTACTGTTCTGGGCTGGCGGGAAAACCCGGCGGCGTAACGGAAAATCTGATATAGGGGGACTATTCCAATCGGGCCTTACTTTGCATCCCATTACCGGGATACAAATCGGGTTCACATCAGCCTCCAGCTCGATTCACATTCCGCCATGGCGGACAACCATCAGATGATCCCACTGTGCTTTCACACCAATGTGAAATTGATTTCTGGGTTGGATTTTCCGGTCCCTCACTGGTGTGAATCAAGCGAGAGCTCTTAAAATGTAGCACATGGTTTGCCCACAATCTTCCTGCCCGCCCTCAACCTGTCTCTCATTTTATGGGGTATGGTGGAGGCACTTGATGATCAATGTGCCTTCGGACTTAGATTGGCCAGCAGCTCTGTAAGACAGGACTTCCTTCCCAGATGGGGGCGAAAGTCCCACCCTGAGCCAATTAACAGCCATCTAAGTGTAAAACGCTTGTGGAGCAGCTGGCTTTTTAGTGGGTGGACTCCCGACTGACTTTTTAGTCGGGGGGGGCACAGGGAATATGACACCCCATAAAATCCAGCCCCATGTTAAAGAACACATATTCACTCAACTTTCACCAAGAATATAGCAAAATTTATAGCAACTTATAGTTTCAATAGATAGAAGTGTTACTATATTAGCAAAAATAATGGCACAGTATTCACAAAATCTGTAAACAAATTTGCCACAATTAATCTTAGCCATATAATGGAATTGCTTTACAAATAATAACCAAAACTTCCATAAAAGATATATTTTTTCTGGCATAAATATATCAAAATGTATTTTAATAAAGTAAAAATTGACAACTCATTAAGACAAAGCAGTAATCCCAAAAGATATCTGAAGTGGTGTCTATGGGGTCAACAATGCAGCCCCAATGTAGCAGTTGCATTCAGAGTGTGAAGCTGATCTCTTGCCATAATACAAGGTCAGATACTTTAATTAAATCTTCCAAAATCCTGGAGAAATTGTGGGAGGAAATGTATTATTGGGTGCCAGCAATTCATAAGGGATTGTTGGTTGTCCCTAATAGGTAACTGTATCAAAATTTCCAAAAGCTAGGGAAGGACCTAAAGGAGATAGAGTGCAGTTTTAAGCAGTGTCAATAACTGTAATTGTTGAAAAATATCTAGAAAGACAAATGCTTAACAAGTGAACAAAACAACCAAAACTACAGAAATAGTAAATACTCAGTGCAAGTCACTCCCATGAAGGCAAGGACACATCTTGGAAGGTTTGTTTCTCCGCACCACTGCTTGGGCCTCAGTTCAAGAAAGAAGTGGAGAGCTCTCAGACCATCATGTTGAGGGATGGATGTGTAGAGGCATTGGACATCTCTAGTGAAGAAGAGGTAGATAGGGCCAGGAAACTGGAAGTGACAGCATAAGCAGCAAGAGATAGACGGAGCTAAGCGATTCCACAACCAAAAGATCAGATTTTTTTTTGATTCATTCAAGGGATGTGGGCTTTGCTGGCTGGGCCAGAATTTATTGCCCGTCCCTAGCTGCCCTTGAGAAGGTGGTGGTGAGCTGCCTTCTCAAACCACTGCAGTCCATGTGGCCTAGGTACACCCATAGTGCGGTTAGGAAGTGAGTTGGGCAGTCCTGCCACATCCAGTTGTGAATGGTGGTGGACAATTAAACAATTCACTGGAGGGAGAGGCTCCACAAATATCCTCCTCCTCAAGGATGGGGGAGCCCACCACATCAGTGCAAAAGATAAGGCTGAAGCATTTGCTACAATCTTCAGCCAGAAGAGCCGAGTGGATGATCCATCTTGGCCTCCGCTGGAGGTCCCCAGCATCACAGATGCCAGTTTTCAATCATTACGATTCATACCATGTGATATCTAGAAACAACTGAAGGCACTGGATACTACAAAGGATAAGGGCCCTGACAATATTCCGGCAATAGTATTGAGGACTTGTGCTCCAGAACTTGCTGTGCCCATAACCAAGCTGTTCCAGTGCAGCTATAACACTGGCATCTACCCAGCTATGTGGGAAATTGCCCTGGTATGCCCTCTACATAAAGCGCAGGACAAATCCAACCTGGCCAATTACCGCCCCATCAGTCCACTCTTGATCATCAGTAACATAATGGAAGAGGTCATCAACAGTGCCTTGAAACAGCACTTGCTTAGCAATAACCTGCTCACTGACAGTCAATTGGGTTCCGCCAGGGCCACTCAACTCCTGACCTCATTACAGCCTTGGTTTGAACATGAACAAAAGAGCTGAACCCCTGAGGTGAGGTGAGAGTGACTGTCCTTGACAGCAGGGCTGCATTTGACATCAAGAGGCATCAAGGAGCCCTAGCAAAACTGGAGTCAATGGGAATCAGGGAGAAAACTCCCCACTGGTTGGAGTCATATCTAGCACAAAGGAAGGTGGTTGTGGTTGTTGAAAGTCAGTCATCTCAGCTCCCACACATCACTGCAGGAGTTCCTCGGGGTAGTGTCCTCAGCTCATCCATCTTCAGCTGCTTCATCAATTACTATCCTTCCATCATAAGGTCAGAAGTGGGGATGTTCGCTGACAATTGCACAATGCTCAGCACCATTTGCGATTCCTCAGATGCTGAAGCAGTCCATGTACAAATGCAGCAGGACCATGGACAATATCCAGGCTTGGGCTGACAAGTGGCAAGTAACATTCGTGCCACACAAGTGCCAGGCAATGATCACCTTCAACAAGAGAGAATCTAACCATCACCCCTTGAATTTCAATGACATCACCATCACTGAATCTCCCACTATCAACACTTTGGGGGTTACCATTAACCAGAAACTGAACTGGACTGGCCATATAAATACTGTGGCTCTGAGAGCAGGTCGGAGGCTAGGAATCCTGTGGCGAGTAACTCACCTCCTAACTCCCCAAAATCTGTCCACAATCTAGAAGGCACAAGTCAGGAATGTGATGGAATGCTCTCCACTTGCCTGGATGAGTGCAGGTCCAACAACACTCAAGAAGCTCAACACTATCCAGGACAAAACAGCGCGCTTGATTGGCATCCCATCCACAAACATTCACTCCCTCCACCAGCAACACACAGTAGCAACAACGTGTACAATCTACAAGATGCATTGCAGAAACTCACCAGGGCTCCTTCGACAGCACCTTCCAAAGCCATGGCCACTACCATCCAGAAGGACAAGGGCAGCAGCTACATGGGAATACCACCACCTGCAAGTTCCCCTTCAAGTCACACATCACCCTGACTTGGAAATATATTGCTGTTCCTTCATCTTCACTGGGTCAAAATCCTGGAACTCCCTCCCTAACAACACTATGGGTGTACCTACACAACAGGGGCTGCAGTGGTTCAAGAAGGCAGCTCACCACTACCTTCTCAAGGGCAATTAGGGATGGACAATAAATGCTGGCCTAGCCAGCGAAGTTCACATACCTTGAATGAATAAAAACAAGATCAAGAAAGTCATGATGTAGGTTAGAGGAGACTGAAAAGGGAGAAAAGATAGAATAAAGATAGGAAGTAATAAGTTCAGTGGGGCAGGAACAGGCTGGAATAATGGCTCAACCAGGGCTGTCTTCTTTATGGAATTTGAGAAGAAGCCCAGACTTCCATTAGTTAGCTGAAACAAGTGGACACAAGGGAAAACATTGCTTGATTGACAGGTTTTTCTTAGATTTATTTTGTTAATGGCTCAATGTTTATATGCACAAGATAAAGATTTAATTTCTGCTATTGATATGTTAAAGGTCTGGTTAATTGACACTTTTATAGGGTTGGAATAACAGCAGTTTTTTTTAAGTTAAGTTATGGATGGCTGTGTTTTTAAGCTTTTGCACATAAGCCATTGTTACTATAGCATTCATTGGTTCTGCAAAAGCGTAAACTGGGTGAATGGGCATGGAAATGTTATGAGGTGGCATGAAGCATTTGGAAGGCCATTGTAGGTGGGTGAAGGGGCATAGGTTGGCATGGAAGGTATGAAGCATAATTGGAGGTGGGTCAAAGGGCCTGGGTTGTGTTATGAGGTTAGGCCCCTTTAATTTTGAAAATATGATTTTTCAACTTTCAACCGATTGGAACTTTTGCAATTTGAACTGACAGAGAGCAAACTGTTTAAAAATCCAAGGGCCATTAGGGATGGCAATAAATGCTGGTCTGGCCTACGACATCCACATCTCATGAGTGAATGAAAAAAAACAAAGAGGTTGGACAAAGAGCAGCCAGTCCACCCCCTTCTCACCCAGTCATAACAGATGGCAGGAAGGGTGTGAGGGGCCATTGGGGGTGAGTGGAAGGGCCTGGCTTGGCATGGTGGGTATAAGTGGCCATTGGTGGTATATGATGGGGGGGGGGCATGAATTGGCATAGATCCACTGATAAGATCTTTTGAAGTTATCTTTCAAAAAGTTCCCACATCCAGACTATGGGCAGAATTTTGTCCTTGGTGGGTGGACTTGGCGGGGGTGGGAGGGAAGCCGTCCGCAATTGGGAACGGACTGCGGTTTCACGTTGGTAGGCCAATTAAGGCCCGCCCAGCATGAAAGGCAGCTGGGGAAGCTCCGAGAAGGGGCGGGCGGAGGCAGGGACATGATGGCCGCCAGGTCCAATGGCAACCCGGCGGCCAATTCAAAAGCGGCCCAGGCAGCCCCTGGAAGGCTCCCACGGAAGGACGTTGAACTCTCGATGGATTCCAGTGCGGTTGGACGTGGCACGCGGGAGGGCAGGTCGGTGGGGCAGTCAACCACGCATTTCTCTAATAAGTGCCTCGCAGTCCTCCTGGAGGAGGTGGCAGCCAGGAGGGAAACCCTTGTCCCCAGAAACGAGAGGAGGAGGCCCCCGCACCTCACCAAAAAGGCTTGGGAGGAGGTGGCATCCAGGGTGAGCAGCCACGATGTGGTGAAGCATGCATGGGTGTAGTGCCGGAAGCGCTTCAATGATTTGCTGTGATTGGGAAGGTTGAGTGCTGTGTTAGCATGGATCAGTGTGCAGAACCATTTAAGGGCTGGCCCCAAGGACCTCAAGGGTATTAGAGTGTGAGTGGCAACTGTCAGTGATGCCGGAGCTGGCCAAGGAGATGAGCCTTGGCTCCTTGGACTGAGTGCCTTGCGGCTCCAGGGTCCACGAATTGGCTGAGGTGTTCCTCAGGTGAACGCCAGGTTGCAATGGCAATACAGCTACAGAGTGGATTAAACAATACTCCCTCTTTCCTTTCAGGAGAAGACCTCCCATAACAATATTGAAAGATCGCAGACTGCTGAGGGACCCCCCACAACTCCTAAGTCTCATGCACTATGAGCAGGAGGAACTGAAGCTCGAGAGGCGACATGCACCATGGTTAACTGGCCACGGTGAGGTTGGGGTGCCAGACGAGATGATGTAAGAGTGCAATGCACTGAGATAAGAATGTCAGTTATTGCAACCATTCTAGTGTAGTCTCTATATTGATGTGAGCCTTGAACCTGGAGTCTCATCAGGGTGCCTAGCATGACTTAAACTAATGACATGTCCTTCTTCTTCCTTTTAGGCTCACCAGCAGGCAGTCACAATGAGGACCCTAAAGGCCCATCCCTGACCCCGGAGGACCACCATGCTCAGCACGCGCCTGCATCACACCTTCTCTGTCAAGCAGGCACCAGTGCAGATACCAGCAGCTTGGCAGACATAAGATCACCATCTAGTATCTCGGTGCACATTGGTGAGGGCACTTCACACTCGCTTGAGGTGCAGGCGGGGGCAGAGAGTGCCCCAGGCACCAGCAGTTGGAGGCCTGCTTGAGACCAGGACAATGCTCAGTCGAGGGCTAATGATGGGCCACTGGAGTCGTCCTTTTGGCAGCAGATTCTGGAAGTACAGCAAGGTTTGCAGGAGGATCTGGTGGAGATACATGAGAGAATGCGTGCCATGGTGTCTGGTTGGGAAGAGTCCCTGCGGAGCATGACTACTGTGTTGACCCTCATGGATGAGCGCAATACCTCCTCCATGGAGAGAGTTGCATCTCTCATGGAGAGGTTACTCCAGGGACACAATCAGGAGTCCCTGGGGATGCACTTGGACCTGCAAGCCCACACAACGGCAATGACCTCAGCTGGCCAGTGTCCATGTGGGAGATGGATTGGGCACCCAGTATCCCAGCTAGGTGCCCGTCCATCAACGATAAGCAGGGAGTTCCAAAGCGACCTCACATTGGCGCACGAGCTGCATGTCATCTCTGTGGGCTCCTCTCAGGGCAGATGATGCCAGCAGCTCCTCCACCCCTCTGCCAGTGACTGTGGCATCTGATAAGGCTGCAGCGACTGGGGAGATGCCAGCCAGGCAGGGCCAGCACAGGCTCCACGGGCCAGAGGATGACCGCCAAGGTCATCAAGCTCAACAAGGCAGCAGAGTCAGCAGGCTGTCTCCAATGCTGGTGCCAGCGAGAGGGTAGCACCTAGACGTAGCGCCTGCAAACATAAATGTAAAGCACCTTAAGCACAAGATGGACTTATTGTGGGTGATATTTAGATCCCCTATTTTGTTTTAACTTTTTTAATGGTGTGATAAACAACATCGGTTAATGTTCATTTCAGCTATGTTTCACATACAGTATTATATTAGATTTTATTTTGTGCTATTGGCCTCTGTTTGCTTCATTTGTTCTGTAGGTGCAGGGTAAGCCATTATGTAATGATGGACATGCATCTCCTGAAACTTTCTTACACAGGCACAGAGTATATGTTGCTAGCCAAGGAAATGGTCCTCTCTGGGATCCTATCTATGGACCCTGCAGCCCTGGCATGTGGTGGTGGTTCTTATTTGGTAGGCTAGCTGAAGGAGCATTGGATCAAAGCGTCCAAGGTGTCCCTGCCTTCCAGGAGGTTACCCAGGTCAGCATCCATGCCCTCAGCATTCTCCTCACCGTGCTCGTCCTCAGACTCACTGCTGGACTCATCATCTGTTGCCTTTGCAGCTGCGTCAACATCCTCTTCCTCCACTGGGTCCCCCCTTGCCAGTGCCAGGCTGTGCAGAGCACAGCATGCAACCATGATCAGTGATGCGCGCTCTGGGAGGGGGTATTGCAATGCACCCCCGAATGGTCCAGGCATTGGAAGCACATCTTGAGAAGACCTATGGTTCTCTCTAACACCGCAGAGGCATGGCTTCTGTTGTACTACTACTCGGTCTCTGTTCTTGGGTGGCAGAGAGGCGTCATGGGCTACCTTTTCAGGGAATAGCCCTTGTCACCCAGCAGCCATCCAACCAGTCGGGCTGGAGCAGTGAAGAGCCTCGGTACCTGGGAGTGTCTCGGGATGTAAATGTCAAGGGAGCTGCCAGGGTACCTTGCACAGGTTTGCCGAATCTGCATCTTGTGATCACACACTATCTGCACGTTCATGGAGTGGAATCCCTTCCTGTTGACAAAGGCATCCGGCTCACCCGCTGGCGCCTTGATGGCCACGTGTGCAGTCAATGGCACCCTGGATGGGGGGGGAAACTCAGCAATCGCTGCAAAGCCTCTGGCTCACTCTGCCTGGGTGGCCTCAGCCGTACGGTAATGAATGAAAGTCAATGCATGCCTGAACAGCTTCTGTCACCAGTTTGATGCAACTATGGACGGTCAATTGGGAGACTTCACAAGGATCACCCACTGAACCCTGGAAAGAGCCGGAGGCATAGAAGCTGAGGGGCACTGTGACCTTCAAAGCCACTGGCGTGGAGTGTTCACCCGTCAGGTCCTATCTGCCATTTTTAAAGGTCCACAGAGTCTCCCCACCCCACAAAAATCCCGCCCTAAATCTCTCCTGCCCTCCGTGCTTCAACAGGCCTTCCCTTTTGTTCACAATCTACCCCCTTCCACTGCTCAAACCAAATACATTTTAAACTTTTCCCAGTTAAGGTGAAGGATCATCATGACCTGAAATGTTGGATGAAATTTAATAATCTCCCCTGTGATGGGAGCATTTAATTAGCTGGAATGCTGGTGGGCAGGGACCCTTGAATGGCCTTCCCACTGCACCACCAATTGAGGCTCTTAAGTGAGCAATTATAGCCCACTCAAGGGCCTTGCTCTGCTTCCACTAGCATTAACCAGCAGCAGGCTGGGGGGCTCGCCATGCAGGGTGTACAACAAGCAAACCCATGCAGGGCTGCTTGTAGGCTCCTGGGGGAGTCCCCCATTCAAAGGCACTCAGTGTGTGATCAAGGGACCTGGCAGCAGGAAGTGGGGTGTCTGCTGAGAGCCACTACCTGTCCTTGCAGCCGATCCTCCCCACCTGCAACCCCTACCCCAAGACCCACCTCAAGCCATCACTCGCCTACACCTTAGGAGCTGGTGATGATCCCAAGCCTCGGATGGTTGTCGTACTGGCAGCAGCCACTGTGTCTCCACTGGTGCTGCCATTCAATAGAGCTGCATGCCTCTAATTAACTGTCCAGTTATGTGGCTGTGTGGCACTTAATTCCTTAAAAGAGGCTACAAAGAGCTCCTGCCAGCTCTGCAGCTGGCAGGTGAGGTCCCCATTGCCTCCATTAAATCCATGCCCGTCACCTCTCTTTTTCTCCAAAGATGCTGGCTGATCTGCTGGGTATTTTCATCATTTTCTGTCTTTATTGCATCTGCAGTATTTTGCTTTTGTAAAAGATGATGAGGTCTTGCTTTGAATTCTGGCAAGACATCCTCGGCCTTGCCAGTTTCTTCGGTCATTTTCAGTCTTCCCCATACCTTCTAACTCTCCATAAATATTCTCTGAATATTATGAAATGCAAAGATCTAAAAGGCAACCAGCCTTTGAAATGCAAGAATAAAAAGGATTGATTTTTCAATCATGCATACTGGAAGAGACTGCTTTTGAAGGGAACACAGGTCAGAGACACAGCTACAATGCTATAGTTTCATTTCTACAACCAGAACTTCCTTCCAACATGTGGCTCCCTATTGGGAGCACAAGACTGTAGAATCATACCTGAAATGTGGCAAAAGTAAATACAATGCAAGATGGTGTAAATCAGAACAGGCAAAATCAAATATATACCATGGAAGAAAAGTAGTCTGAAGAATTTTTTGTGGGGGCATTCAGTGCAAATTAAGCAAATGAGAGCAATACGATACTGTCAATAGTAGTGAAATGCACAAATTAAACTGACAGCAAGGACAAGTCTAACAAATAATGGGAGCCAGCTAAAGTAAATTTTGGCCCAACGTTCTATTTCAAGGTTCAGATTGTTTGCTGGGGCAACCACAGATCAAAATTTGATAAACAATTTATCCATTAGTATCATTTCCATAGAGGGAATAAAAATTTAAATGGAGCTTGATAGAGAAAAAAAAGAGGTTGTAAAGAATATGGATGAACTAATGGAATAATGTTTCTTACAAGTAATTGTCAACAAAATTTGTTAATTGCAAATTTGCTTAAACCTCAAACTTAAATGAAACAATTAAAGGGAAATATTTAAGCTTCAGATTTATGAGGGAATTGTAGTACAGTTTTCCAATGCAAAATACGCTTCCAAGTTAGGCGTATTCTCAAGTCTCTGGCACCCGAAATTGGTTCAAGCATGTACTAAGTTATGTATTTTTATTACCCATCAGGATGGTCTGAGAGCTCTCCGCTTCTACCTTGAACAGAGGCCCAAATAATCCCCATCCACCACCATTCCTCCGTCTGGCTGAACTTGTTCTCTCACTGAACAGTTTCTCCTTAAACTTGTCTCACTTTCTCCAAATAAAAGGTGTGGCTATGGGTACCCCCAGTTATGCCTGTCTCTTTATGGGGTATGTGGAACAATCCTTGCTCTAGTCCTACTCAGGCCCCCTTCCATAACTCTTTCTCTGGTACATCGATGACTGCTTTGGTGCTACTTGATGCTCTCGATTGGACCTGGAAAAATTTATTAATTTTGCTTCCAATTTCCACCCCTCCATCATTTTCACATGGTCCATCACTGACACTTCCCTTCCCTTCACTGACCTCTGTCTCAATTTCTGGTGATAGACTGTCCACCAATATTCAATACAAGCCTACCGACTCCCACAGCTCCCTCGACTACAGCTCTTCACACCCTGCTGCCTGTAAGGACTCCATCCCATTCTCTCAGTTCCTTCGCCTCCGTCGCATCTGTTCTGATGATGCCAATTTCCAAAACAGTTCCTCTGACATGTCTTCCTTCTTCTTTAACCGAGATTTTTCACCCACGGAGGTTGACAGGGCCCTCAACCGTGTTCAGCCCTTCTCCCGCGCATCCGCCCTCACACCTTCCTCTCCCTCCCAGAACCATGATAGGGTCCCGCTTGTCCTCACTTATCACCCCACCAGCTTCCACATTCAAAGGATCATCCTCCTCCATTTCCACCAACTCCAGCTTGATGCCAGCACAAAACACATCTTCCCTTCACCACCCCCATCGGCATTCTGTAGGGACCGTACCCTCCGGGACAGTGTGGTCCACTCCACCATCACCCCCTACACCTCAACCCCTCCCACGGCACCTTCCCATGTAACCGCAGAAGGTGCAACACCTGCCCCTTTACTTTCCCCCTCCTCACCGTCCAAGGGCCCAAACACTCCTTTCAAGTGAAGCAGCATTTCACTTGCACTTCCCTCAATTTAGTCTACTGCATTCACTGCTCCCAATGCAGTCTCCTCTACATTGGAGAGACCAAACGCAGACTGGGTGACCGCTTTGCGGAACACCTTCAGTCTGTCCGCAAGCATGACCCGGACCTCCCTGTCACTTGCCATTTCAACACACCACCCTGCTCTCTTGACAACGTGTCCGTCCTTGGCTTGCTGCAATGAAGCTCAATGCAAACTGGAGGAACAGCAGCTCACCTTCCGACGAGGCACTTTGCAGCCTTCCGCACTTAACGTTGAGTTCAACAACTTCAGATCATGAGCTCTCTCCTCCATCCCCACCCACTTTCCGATCCCCCTTTTTCCAATAATTTATATTTTTTTAATATACATTTTTTTAATATATATTTTTCTTTTCCCACCTATTTCTATTATTTTTAAACGTATTTCCATTCATTGTTTTATCTCCACCTTTTAGCCCATTTCAATCCCTTCCCCCTACCCCACCCCCACTGGGGCTATCTGTTTCTTGCTCATCCTGCTTTCTACCCTTAATGTTACCATTAGCACATTCCATAGCTAATATCATCACCGTCAACAACCCTTTGTCCTTTGGCAATCTCTTCTTTTCCTCCACCTATCACTGGCCCTCTATCCAGCTCTACCTGTCCCAACCCCCTCAACCAGCTTATATTTCATCTCATTTCTATTTTTCCTTAGTTCTGATGAAGAGTCATATGGACTCGAAATGTTAACTGTATTCCTCTCCACAGATGCTGTCAGACCTGCTGAGTTTTTGCAGCTATTTTTGTTTTTGTATGCATTTTTATTACTCGTTATGAGGGGACATATTTTTATCATTTCCTTTTTGCATTCCTTCTGCTCCAAAGCATATCACAATATCATTCTTACAATATATAAACGCATCAATACATCAATGGTTATTTTAATAGTGTAGGGTTTAATCAAAGTGGACCATGACATATTTTGCAGAGTACCTGAAGTTACTAGAAGAGTCAACCTAACCCTACCATCTAGGCCACAGCTGACACACTAAAAGCATGCATTTGGAGCCACAGAGATGGAGCTTGTTGGTGACATCACATCTAACAGTCATGCCACTTCCATGGTATAATTTAAAAAATAGATATTCCTAAATGTGGTCAATTATCTGGGTAAATTTGTACCTGACTTAGTTTAATCTCTTGAAGCACTGTAAAAAACTACTGAATAAAGCTGAAATCACAAACTGGAAGCAATATGGAAAAAATTGAATATAATCTTGAAAGACTAATAAAACTTTAAATTGGGGCATTACAGACTGGATCACGGATTATATTGGTGAAAATATATCAAGGCAACCTGTTGCATATGCAGCATTTTCATTGACTGATGCAGTGTCAAAACATACATACATTGAAAGGAAATTGTACATTTGCTTGTGAAAGGCTTGATTAATCAGTGTATGGCTACATTGCTAGTGTCAAAGTGGACCACATTTGTTAAATACTCTGCCTGTAAAATTTTTGAATGATTCTTGTATTCCCAAATGACAGGTGATAGTCAGGCTACAGAGATAAGATTTAAGATTATCATGTACACTGCTTATTCAAAAGCTAATGAAAGTGCTGATGAGGATAGTCAAGCATGGTTATGATGGCTATGTCACAATCCCACCAGAATATGAAGTTAATCAAAACTGAGAGAAAAAAAAATGAGATCTGTGAGATGAAAAAAATAACCTCCCACCAGATTATCATAAATAAAGCAAAAGGCTCTCGAGAAATTTAAGCATATTGGAATTTTAGTAAAAAGTAGCATACAGACAGAATAAGATTACAACTCTATTAAGATCATATAAAGAAATTCTACAAAAGGTTCATTAGAGTCCTTTTGGGCATTCAGCAATGTGAAAATGATCATGATGTCATATATTGACCTGGAATAAATCATAACATTGCTTATGTGGTAACAACTTGCTCATCTTGCTAAAATATAGACCAAACCAATAATCAGAACCATCAAAACCTCATACATTATCACATTAACCATTCTAGTAAGTCAGAAGGAATTTATTCACATGGCATGGGGATCTGTGATTTAAAAAGATCAAATCACAAGACTAAAGACACATAAGGGTGATTTTTTGTTTTTAACAACCAGAGCAATAAAAATTATTTTATCCTTTAAAGACATGCTACAGTTTCTAGCTACAGTTATGTTGATCATTATTAGTTTCAAAACAGATAAGTTGATTACATTACATGGTCACTAAGAATGGACACAAATGAAAAATATTACAGTAACTACTTTGTTGTAGATGTATGTAATTTTTAGAGATAAAGAAACAAGGCATGATGGAATAGTATTAGCATTTACAGATATTTCCCTTCATTAAGTGTCAATGCTTATTATCCATTTGATTACATAATTTAGGGTCTATTTATACTACAATTACAGTGTCAGCATGGTTATTATACTATACCATTAAATCCAAAATAAGGCAGCAATTTATACTACATGATTAAGATTAATGCACCAATATTAGAATTGTAGTGTAAATGCAGCTTTTAAAATATTTCCCTGAAAACAATCAGAATTATCACTTCTGACCATGAATGCCCCAGTTGCAACTTTAAAGATGGGAGGTTTTTTTCCAAGCTGCCACAGAACTGCTGCATATGATGCAGTATTAAAACTTGATATTTATTTCTTTTCATTCAATTTAGATTAAAAATAACCATAAAATGTTCAAAAAATACTTCAACCCATTACCACAACCCTTGATTCAATGACTATTATCCAAATGCCTATTGAACGTCAAGTTGTGGATAAACCAGAACTTCTTATCAGTAACAGAACTGAATTGATCTTGTTCATTTGCCACAAGGAACTCTACACTCTAGCTCCACAAACTCATATATTAATATAATAAGTGGTTAAGATTAATAGTGTTCAAAGTTCAAAGCCTTCAATTTGTTAAAAACTGGCTGTACACCAACAAAACTGTTTTCTGGCTTGATACTTAACATACAGTGACAGCTATTTCCTGGTAATTAACTGTAAGTTACCAGTCAATAGATTTACATTGAGTATGTCAAAATCATCAACTTGTAATTACTCCCTGAAAAGCATAGGCTGTCAATATCTGCTATGACATGTGACTAGCAGAATAAAAGTGCCGTACACATAATTCAGATTATAAAGATTAAACATGTGGAAATGATTTAAAAGCTTTAATAATTACAACCACAGCCAATTGTAAACCATTTAACCATCACTCTCGCTGAAATGGTCATGTATTGAATTACAAATTTGTAAAGAAACATATTCTACACTTTTCAATTTTTAAAATAAATTGTGAATCCAAACCATAAATCTAAAATGTAAAAAAGCTCCTGTGACTCCAGTTTCTACATTCAGTAGTAATAGTCAGTAGCTCCAAAACATGTAGGGAGCATTATATTCAGCAATACATTATTTCATGTGGAAATTTTCTAATATTTGCAATAGAAATTATATACAAAAGTCAACCAATGCACTTATATTGATTTTGAATAGCTCCATTTTTATGCTATAAACATCCCTCTCCAGAACTCCAGTTTCTGACAGGGCAGAATGGTTATAGTAAAAAGTCAACAATCCACTAATGCAAAAATTTAGAAGGGGTATATTATTACTTTTTTTAACCAAACACCATATTGTTTCTATTGCTTAATTTTACAGGCTAGAGAAAGCACCTAGCTGTCTTTCAAATGACTTGTAAATACTCACTTTACAAATATTCAGATAATACCTTTTAAACTTATGGATGAATGTGTTAACATAATACTATTACTGGTTGGATTCTACTCAACTGCACTTCTAAGGTATAAGCCTAGAGAGATAAGTAATGAAAACCTTAAATGCTTGCTAACCATTCTATCAACAAGTCAAAAATAGCACTAAGCTTTAATGCAGGAATAATGCTACTATGTACTGATCTACTAAGTAAAAATTTGCAGAGGCAACAGTCCTTGGATATGTAAAGAAACAATAAAAGATATGTAGCACTCATAGACTTTACACAAAGGTTACATGTTCAAAAATTAATCAAAGATTTTAAAATGTAATTGCAATATTTGAGAACCACATAAAAAGACAAGCAAATGGCAAGACAGGCACTGAAACTGGCAAACAGCTTAAAGATATTCTGAACTAAGAATAACATTAAATATGACAAGCACATGAATGCTCAGAGCCAAATAGAACATTTCTTGTAACAATTGTAAGTTAATGTTTTCTTGAGCTTCAACAGCAAATGGAAACCACATTCTAAACAAACACCTTGTGTGCTAATGAACAAAACTCTTACAACTGTCAATCATTTTAATGTAAACATGTTCAAATTACATAATTCTATTCAGTAATCATACAAAAGCTTCAATCTTCCATATCTTTAGAAGCTAATCTAATGCGTCATAGTCTTACATGTTGAAAAGGAGAATGCCCTAATGGATACAGTCCAGAAAAAGGACATATTTTCTCTAATAAACTGACCAATATTTCCACATCACAACAGGAAACGCATCCAACTGTTCTTACCTGCAGTTTGGAGGAGGATCCAGTGTAATTTCTGCAAGTTCTTTCTGAATTCTGCAGGGAGGCACATAAGAAAATCTGTTCACTAGGGATACATGTTGTATCCAATTCTACATTAGCAGACCAATGAACATAGAGTTTCAAGCTGTAGTTCTCCATTTCTTGCAGAAGACATATCACATTTTGATTAGTCAAAGGAATCTAAAGAGCATATGTTTGTTATATGCAAGCATTTGTGCAAGATTAAAACATAATAATGTACATCAACCCCCCTTGAAATTTGCAGAAACCAGTGGGGTTAAAACAAGCTCCTCTGCAGTACAAATGAAAAAGACCTAAGGGGTGGAGCCTTACACTAACTTGTAAACTATAAAACTGGGGAGTTGGAGATGTTTAATGTAATTTTTAATTTAAATTTAATTTCAGTTAAAGGAAGAACTATTTAGTTATTTAAGGTGCTTTTTTAAGGTGAAGGTTCAGAAGGAGATTCCAAAGGACAATGAAAACAGCACAACAGCATGCAATTTCAATATATTCAAGTTCAGCATGCAGGACTGGCAAAGAAAGCATGTCAAAATCCTCATATGCCCAAGCCTCGATGTGATCCTAAGTAAAAATAGCCAAACTTAGAAAACGAGCTAAAGTGATAAAAAGAGGGAAGAGTGATCAACACTAAAATTTGATTTGTGCTACCCAGAGACTGTCAGGAATCTGTTGAAAATCTAGTTGTTTAATTAAATGTCAATTATTTCATTTCAACAATGGTGACAGATTGAGAACAGCTATAATATCTGAAGAGCAAGAACGGATAACTTTTTAGAAATCTGTATCCTGAACAATCCATGTGAACCTATTGAAACACCACTAGATATACATGAATCTAACTCTAAATCCTGTAAAAAAAACTTCGAAAAAAACATCAATAGGTTCCAATTGAATTGATGTGTGTTCTGCTAAGAACAGTATTGAGTTGTAGTCAGATGAAAAGTTCACTGGTTTTGTCACAGATAAGTGACTGTTCCTTTAAACTCCAAGACACTAGACTGTTAATGCCACTGCTGGGGCACTACTTCCCCTCCCCCAGCTATCTCTATTTTTGGTGATTCATGCTACATAATGGTTACATAGCTAATAACAGTCTTGCAATATTCTCAGCTTCTCCTTGTGGCCATTCCTCATGTATGAGCCTAGATAGCAATGGATGATAGAATATTCAATTATAGAAATTATAATGCCAATCCTGATTCTGAATCAATGTCCACATAAGCATCTTTTCCAGCAGAGAACTCTGGACAAGGAGAATACTCTGGTAATGCTTTCCTTCTCTAACCTGCAGATACTTAGATCAACTAATTTAGCACAAGTCTGGGATTGCCCTGGGACATTTCTGATCTACATGGCTCCGCATTACATCACATGGTTAGTTAACCCACTGAGTTATTGTGAGGATACTTTTTAATTTATTATTGCTAACATCAGGATTCCTTCAGTATCACTGAAGTGTCAGCCAAGATTATGTGTTGACTCAGGGTGAAAATGTTACCCCTGAGCCAAGGCTGAGTAGCTTCTTCCTTGTTCATTTTGATAGTACATATCAAATCAATTTAAAAATGACAGTAAACATCTTATTTTAAGTAGCAATACACACAAATTGTTAAGGTCTAAAGAAAACAATACACAGTCATACCTTAAGTGAGTTGAAATTCAAATAAGATTTGAGGCAAATGAAAAAGAGAAATATTAATTTCACATTGTTATAGATTATGTTGCCTTTCTTTACAAATTACCTCTTAATTTAACTAGTATTTATTGAAAATGTCTCATCAAAATCAAAAAATATATGTGATCAATCTGAATTGTAGTAAGTGCACTTTTCCATTTTGTGAAAAGTTGTTGTTCAGGTATTTATGCAGTTATTTATTTTTCAGAAGTTGAAGTACATTTCTAGGTGCTGTTCTTCTAGCTGATTAGCTTAGAAGGTGATAACTTTGCTATTGCATTTATCCCACTTATATATTCCACAAATACATAAATAGTAAGCAAATAATACTATGCTGACAATTAAACTGTCTACTCTAATATTTCACAAATTCACGCTTGCATATACTACAATCAACAACTTCTGCACAATAATACTGTAAATAAATAAATATTTTACAGGGTTTATCAATCAGAATTTACACTATATGACTGGTCAGGATATGTGCAGAACTCTGTGCTTTTCCTCAAATAGCACTTTGAAATCTTTAGTCTTGATCACAGCCACTGGAATAGGCAGATAGAACCTTCAGTTTAATGTCTCATTTAGAGAATGGCACCTTTAGTAATGCTGCAATCCTGTAGTTTGATACTGGAGTTCAGTCCAGATGTGTTTCATGGCTGCTGAAATGTAGCTTGATTGCACAACCTTCTAACTCAATGTGGCTGAAACTGGACTATGCCGCTGGCATAAAACAGGCTCACAGCAAATCAGTAGCCCATTTAAAATTGCACCCAAATTTGAACCTTACAGAATCCAATAATTATCTAGCTGCATGAGTTTTGTACCAATAAGGGAGCCAGTGCACAGTGAAGAGAGACTTGTGTTGGCAGTGTTTAACAATGGAACTGCAAAATTGCATTCATTGCTAACTTGTGGATCCTTGGTTCTGTGGGGTAAAATTTAAATAAGCATAGTTTGCTTGCCTTGTTAATAAGACATAGGTTCACATTCACAGTTCTCAGTGTACCAAGCAGGGTAAATATTTCAGATGAAAGTATAGAAGAACTTGCACTCAAATTATTTGACTTTCACTAAATATAAATTCTAGTCTAGGGAGATAATAATCCACACCTGCACCAATCTAAAGGAAAGGACAAAAGTCCATTGAAATCAAGCAGAAGAAAGCTTTGCCACTTGTCACAAATGCATTCTGCCTTCATTTTGCTAATAACACATCGGGATTTTGGCAAGTATAACCTTTCTAGTAGGACAAACAAAATGATCATTTTCGAATAAGATGGTACCTTTTAGCACTAGTTGAAAGTTTAGCAGCAGTTTTACTGGATATCTTAGCATCCTTCTTCTTGGGCTGGGGTTGTTCTTGCGGAGTACTTTCACGTTGATCCGCATCTGAGCTGCCACTACTGGTACTGGGGCTGTCATCAGCCCTCTGAGGCTCACTGGACATCTTATTCGTTCTGGAATTTAAAACAAATAAATTAAATGAACAAGATAAAGGCTCTGAAGAAGAGTCATACGGACTCGGATTGTTAATTCTGTCTTTCCACAGATGCTGTCAGACCTGCTGAGTTTTCCCAGCAATTTTTGTTTTTGTTTCAAATTAAATGAACAATTTGATACGTTCTGCTACATGGAATGAAGTTAAAGACCGCCTTGTTCTAAGTCATTAAAAGACACCATTCAGTATCTCGCATGTTTTTTTAAATTCTGGTAAACTGCTAAAACAGTTTAACAAGCAGCCAGATTCGAAATCGGCAGCAGCGTATATCTAGTTAGATCTAAAACATTCGTCAGATGTAAACATTATTAGGTCAACACCATTACGGCTCTTACTGTCTCAATTTCCATGATATTGACAATGCAACTAAATTAAGTTTTGAATGATGGGCGCCCTACAGATTTTTTCGACCAAACATAAATCCCGATTAAGTTACAGATACAGTGCCAGCCAAGTGCAAAGAGCTGAAGGGGAGAGAATCATACATTTGACAGCTACTTCAAACACGCTTGTTAGCAGGAATAATACACGAAAGAAGCTTTTCAACACCAGCTTGTTCCTAATTTGGGGAGAAGAGGGACCAGCTTCCCATTTGGAGCGAGTCAGACATGAGAAACTGCAAATCTGTCAATGTGCAATGACTGATGCATTAAAGGCCTTTATCGTTCCCACTGTCTCTCACACAGGAATTTCACACAAAGACGACACTGTCCCCTCTCGTCTCTAACTTTCAGGCCGGATTTGGAAGCTGTCGAGTCGTTTTGAGAGGCCATGCCGGGTGCCATGGGATAAGAGGAAAAGGAGGTGATTCTTATGTTTTTCAATCTTCTTCCTTGTTATTACCTGAATACTGGCCGGAAAATAAAATCGCTGCCTGTCCTCGGCTTACGATGAAAAAAGAGGGGAGTAAGAGAAGAATTAAACAGGGAGGTGGTGATGGGAGAGGGGAACAACAATCCTAACACATGAGATGAAGCCCTCGCTCTCCTCCTTTCTCTCTGCCTATCCGCCGGCACCGCCGCCGTTTTCCACCCGCTCGCGTGCGCGCGCTCAGCCTCCTCAATGCAGCGGCGCGCTTTTAAACTGAATCAGCGCTTTAGCAACACGTGGCCGCGCGCGCCTCTCGAGGGCGCGCCCCCTCCCTCAGTGGCACTAACAGCGGCGGGAGGAGGACACACGGGACATAGGCCGCGGGGCGCGCGCGCTCACTCCAACCGCTGCATTCTCTCCTAAGTGACGGCGCGCGCTCTGGCAGTTACACATCGAATGGAGTAGCTGCCGGAGTTCGTTAATGAGTGACAGACAAGGCACGCGAGGCGGGGACAGGGATTCGTTATTATTTGTCAACATCTGTTCGGTTCAAACCTCCCGCTCCCTCCCCTCCAGAAGCGGCCAGATCACTCAGTGTGGTTATTCCCGCCCCCATCCTGAACCCGGGACAGGTATCCGAACCACGCCGCTCTGTCCCCTTCATCCCAATAAGGTTAAACTTCTGCAAGTGACTCCCAGAGAAGCAGTTCGGTCCCAATGGCAAAGTCATTTAGACGTCTGACTTTTAAAAAATTACAGTATTATTTTATCCTGTGGCATCAGATAAGCTGCTTATTTTCGACATGTGCGTGTGGAGAAGAATTACTCAAATGATTGCATCAACCTACCCAGTAAACAGGCTAAGTCTTTACGTCAAATTTCTCAGATTATCATGATCACACCTCTGAAACCTACACTTCCTCCTGAAACAGTAAGTGGGCTAGCACATCGCAGTCAATAAGATAGTTAAAGCTGCACCATGAAACCTCGGAGTTGGTTTATTCTGGTGGTGCTTGAGAGCTGGCAATTCAGGTTAGTAGTCTGATCAGGGTGCAGGGATCGCATTTCCACATAATGAACAAATTCTGTTTGGCATTGTGGTTTCTGACAGTACCTGAAACTCAACCAGTGAAAACAATTTGGAGACTTGTTTTATTGGGATAACAACAAGCCAACCCAGAACTGAGGCGACGATGTGAAATTAATTAGGATCTTCTAACAGAATGTTAAATCTCTTTGTGATGATGATTCGCTCATTTTAAAATGTAATCTATCTTGATACATGTTAAAAATAAATACAGCTCATTTTGCTTAAGTAGATTTGTCATCTAGTAAAAGAAAACATTTATAAGTGCTGTGTCACACCTCAGAAATATCTCAGAGTGCTTTACAGAGAATTAAGTACTTTAAAATGTAACTTACAAATAGAGGTTCTACTCAACAGTTTTTGCTGTTGACAAGGAGATGCTAGGAGTCAAATTTATATGCAGCTAGTCACCCTTTAGCTCATCATGACTTCTCATCACAAGTCCAAGGGTGTCCAAATGACATGGAAGCCAAGGCAACTCATTTTTATTGCCACTTAAAAGCCATACCTGCTGGTTTGTCCTGTTGGTGGACTCAGAAATTTGTAAAGGGTTATTGCCTTACAGGCAGATAAACCCAAAATCAGAACATCAAGATCTGTAAGTATCTGTAGCTTAAAACATGCAAATTAATGGGAATACAAACAGAAAATGCTGAAAAAACTCAGCAGGCCTGGCAGCATCTGTGGAGAGAGAAATACAGTTAACATTTTGAGTCCATATGACTCTTCTTCAGAGCTCTGCAGTTTGCCGAAATAGCGAATGGAGTCATAAATATTTCTGGTAATTGATCATGTTAATGTGCAGAATAGAAGGAAACTTTCTTTTCTTGAAACAGTTGTTCCCTGCACTGAAATTGGCATGATTTTTAAAATTCATGAACAATTAAAGATCAGCCAATCATGGCCAGTAGTTTCCAGCATTTCATTTCATTATCAGTGTTTGGTTTAAACCTGCCTGGTTCCAGCCAATTACTGCTTGAGGTGGTCCCTGACAAAGCAACCTGGAAGAGTCCTCCAGCAACAGGTGAAATGAAGAAGCCTTATCACTACAGACCTGAGACTGTGAATCTGGTGGAGATCCACTGCTACCAGAAATCCACCAAGCTTCTCATCTGCAAACTTCCAGCGCCTGGTATGAGAGATGACCCAGGGCTTCAAGACAGACCTGCGCGTCCAGAAGTCATCTGCCATTCCTTGCAGGAAGCCAGCGATGCTTATCTGATGGCAGTGTGTGTCCCAGCTATGTCAAGTGAATTGTTGTCCTGCCCAAAGACATCCAGCTGGTGCCTAAAACCAGAATTTTGTGCAACGACAGCTATGTCAACAGCCACCAAATCGACCAAGGAAAGAGCTATAATCTCTCGTAACCAGTGATCTCTGTTGCCTGATTCTGGTATTACCGCAGAATTTTAATTATAGGTTGCAAGTCTGCTATCCGATCTAGAATCCATAAAACCGGTACCGAGGTTCACATGCTTTCTTAGATAAATATATGAATATATGAAATAGGAGCAAAAGTAGGCCATTCAGCCCCTCGAGCCTGCTCCGCCATTCAATAAGATCATGGCTGATCTGTTTGTGTTTTGAATTCAACATTCCCATCCACCTCCGATGACCTTTGATTCCCTTGCCTAACAAGAATCCATCAACCTCTGCCTTAAAATATTCAATGACCCCGACTCCACTGCCTTTGGAGGCAGAGAGTTCCAAAGTCGCACAACCCTCTAAGAGAAAAACTTCTTCTCATCTCTGTCCTAAAAAGGCAACCCCTAATTTTAAAACAGTGTCCCCTAGTGTCCCCAGAAGAGGAAACATCATTTCCACATTCACCTTGTAAACACTGCTCAGGATCTTTTATACTTCAATCAAGTCATCCCTCACTGTTCCAAACTCCAATCGAAATGTCTAACCTTTCCTCATAAGACAGCCTATTCATTCCAGGTATCAATCTAGTAAACCTGCTCTGAACTGCCTCCAACACATTTACATCCTTAAATAAGGGGGCCAAAACTGCACGCAGTATTCGAGATGTGGCTTCATATATAACTGAAGCTTACCATCCTTACTTTCATGTTCCGTTCCTCTCATAATAAAGGAAAGCATTCTGTTAGCCTTCTTAATTACTTGCTGCACCTGCATACTAGCTTTTAGTGCTGCTAATTTATTAAGAGCATTTGATTTTGGACAGACTTTATCCCCTATTAGCGAGGAGTGCATATGTGAGCAGAAAGGGTTAAGAAACATGTGGGTTAAAAGAATTAAGGGACAGTGAGTTGATTGAGGATTGCTTTTGTATTGATTGGGTGAGGGATGGGGGTGTGGGAACATGGGGGTGAGCTTCGGGTTGAATCTGTTTGGGTATCACCTATAGATTGATGGTGTGCTGCTGGTTTCCCTGTGGGTTTTTGCTGGTGGTGTGTTGTGAGGCAGTATATAGGGTTCGTATGTGGAAGGTGGAGACAGCTTGTCTAGGCGCTGGGGAGGCAGGCGCATTGTTGGGTTGGTTAGAAGAGAAGAGATTGCAACCCAGTCACTGAGGGCCTGGGAATTTCATCACAGACTTTCATATCTATATATTGTATAAAATGTTAATTGATATTATGATCAGGTGAGGAAGGGCAGACTGGCTCCCCTCTTTTCCCTCTTCTGATTTGATCACAACAGGTTTTTTTTTAAACGGACGTGCTTGCTAATTTAGTGATTAGTAATTTAGTGATTACATCCTGTGACAGTAGAAGACACACAGAGTCAGGTTTTCTTGTAAGTTTTAAAAAAGAAAATAGTATTTATTGTACTTAACCCACTCTAAGAAAAATAATAAAAACACTCCAACTTTCATACACACACACACAGACACACAAGTAAGTGATATATTAAGCAGCCTTTTTAGAGTTCAGTAAAATCTAAAGGAATACAAGTCTTGTAGACTGATGACTTAGATGGTTTCAGACAGAGCTCAATCATTCCTCTGGATTTGGCATTGAGACAATTTAAATATGTTGATGGATGATTTATATCTGTTCTTATGGAGTCAGCAGTTGCTGGGTTGATTCTTAAAACACTGCTTGGGATGGAAATGGCATTAGGAATTACTCATTTGGAGAGCTAGTGCAGACACGATGGGCTGGATGGCCTTCTTCTGTGCTATAACAACGCTGTAATTCTGTGTGGGTGGTTGAACAAAAGACAAGGCCCAATCTTGCAGGCTGGATGGAGAGAGGAAGAGTATCCCACTCAGGGGTCCTACCTCTTTGGCATCTCATCTGCCTCTATTTTTGTAGCCTGCAGAAAAGCAATTTCTTAAATACAAAAGAGGTTAGTTGGATTGCCACATGATCCTCTCTCTCCAAGTGAACAATTACTTAAGTATGGGCCAGAATATTGCCATTGGCATGTGCGGGCATGTATCCTGATGTTATCGCATGTCATTTCGATATTTTGTTCGGCGGGCGCACACTAGAGGCAGCTGCGCACCTGCCGAACTGTCAGCGGCCTATTAAGGCCATTGTAAAAACAAATAAAGTAGTTAACCACGCTGCCCATCCAACCTTAAGGTTGGCGGGCAGGTGAAGAGCCCAAGCGGCCTTCGCGTTTTTCAGGAAACCTCATCCACAGGTGGGATGAGGTTTCCTGAAGGTTTTATAAAATAATTAATTAAATTTTGCGAAATTCACAAACATGTCCCAGCTCATCTGACACTGTCACATGATGGGACATGCTTAAATAATTTTTAACTTCCTTTATTCAAAAGTTTTATTATAAACTTAATCCCCCTGAGGCAGCTCCGTGCCTCAGGTAGATTGCTGTGCTCTTTCGCATGTGCAAAAGACCACAAGCCATGACTCTCCCCCTCCCTCCGCCCGCACAGGTTGCGCTGAGCACTAAGGAATGCGTATTACACTGGGTGGGTCTTAATTGACCCACCCAAGTAAAATGGCAGTGCACACCCGATTGCAGGTGGTGATGGGCTCAGCGCCCGCCCCTGCCCACTCCCGCCCAGCCCGCTCAACATAGGTAAGATTCAGCCCATGGTCACGGCTAGTGGTTTCCAGATCCATAGTTTACCTGATTAGATTATGGTTGGGTGAACTCCTTTCTCAGCCAGCGTTCATTATTTGAGATGATTATGTAAAATGCTTGGTCCCCACCTGCTTCTGAACCCAGGTGATTGTATGGATGCTTTGTGAATGGATTAGGCAATGGCCCATTCACAATCCTTCAAGGTGATTGTTTTTCATGGGATTTTCTGGATGTGATGGCTCCATTTTAATGATTTTGGAATTTATGAGGGCGTAAATAGCCAAGTGGTTATGGTACTGCGTTTGTAACCCCAAGATCCAAGAGTTCAAATCTCACAATGGCAAACTATGAAACAATGTAACTTCATCTGAAACAGATGGAAACGGGTTTGTACTCGAAAGAGTTACAGTCATGCAAACGTTCAGCCATCTTAGAAACTGCTGTTTCTAGTCACTGAAATGTTGTTTTAGTCTTTTACAACTCAATCAGTGGTTTACAGCCAGTAAATACATAAAAGTCGTTTTTGATATAAAGCATGGCTTTATAAAATTTATAACACCAAAACTTTAATAATTACATACTGACTATTACTATGCTGCTTTAGTTCAGTTTTGTTTTAGTTGGCGTCTGGGTTCATGTTCATTTTCAAGTGTTAAAATGGGGTTGTATTAAAAAATAGTTTAGGAAGTACTGGCCCATGACATCAGTGGATTTCTGAGCAGTAATTTCAAGAGTGCCATTAAGAATGCACTTTCTGACCATTTCTTACATGTTGCCAAACTTTTGTTGGATGAAAATTTGTTCTGCATTTTATAGCTCTGTAGCTATTTGGAACAGTTATATGATTGTTATTACCAGCAACAGCTGATGCTTCAGTCGAAGATTTAGCATTTTCAGATGCTAACACAGTGTGATGTTTGCTAGCCTTCCTATTCAGCTGGCAATACTGGCTATTGTTTGAAAAGTTAGCTAAACCTTATAAATGAAGTTTGGATTTAGTGCTCCATAGGCGCACAGTTTACCAAGGAAGGCCAGTAAAAAAAGAAAAGCTGTCTCTGTTCCCCAATAATCTAACTTTGGCCTCCTCCTATTTCTCATCTACATCTGAGGTCTGCAGTGCAAGATCATACTGAAATCATGCAAGGTCAGCTGGCTACTATGCAAGATCAGATTGCTGCCATTATGGCTGCATTCACCAATTTTCAAGGGGAGCCTTCTAGAGTGCCAAAGCAGCCCAACAATCTGATCTCCAACAGATTATTAGGATTGCTGAGGCATCACTCCAGGGGAATGGCAGCAGCTCCATGCAGCATGAACCTGCTGTCCTCTCTCAGGATAACAGCATTTGTCCTCCCAACGCTGCATTCTGCCAGTACCTTCGCTGTTACCTATCAGCCAGCCAGCCAGCTCATGCTGCTCAGGCATTCTTGGGCCAGAGCTGCTGGAAGTCATCATGCCATGCCATATGCAGCCATTGGGGTAGCACTACATAGGAGCACGAGGACAGGCAAAGGCACACAGAAGACAGGCACTAAGGAATGGACAAGGGTGATTAGTTGACATTTGTTTACAATATGACACGGTTTGGTTTATAAATTTGTTTTGGAATATTTATTTTGTATTAGCTTTTATTTTGCTATTGTAGCCAAGTGGACATCAGACAGTAACAGAGAGAAGGTGTTGATGAATAGGGTTGTGTTTACTGCTATTGCAGCCAGATCATGGACAGCCTGGCCAGAAAGCATCATTGTTGGTTGCCTCTTCCCTTCCTCTCACTCATCATCACCCTTTTCTTCAGCTGTTCACCAGCGAGCAGGTGACAAAGGCTGTCTCCTCATGATGGCAATATTGTGCAATAAGCAACAAACCACAACAAACCTTCAAACACACCCAGCTCAGCATAGCAGAACTCCACCAGAGTGATCGAGGCTGCAGAAGTGTTGTTTCAGCACCCCAATGGTCTGCTGTATCACATTTCGGGTAGCAGCATGGCTTGTGTTGCATGTGTGTTGTCCACTTGTGCATAGGTTGCCTACCAAGGTTATGAGCCAGGTCATCAAAGGATAGCCTTTGTTGCCCAGTAGTCACCCTCCAGTTTGTCATAGTGGTTCAAATGCAGATGGTACAATGGACTGACACAGAACGAACGCTTCATGTCCTTCGCCAGGATACGAAACATTGACCTGCATGATACGCAGCATTTAGCTGCACACCAACTAGAAGTTGAGGCAGTGTAATTCCTTTCCATTGGGGTGCATCAAGGAGTTGATATCTAATGCTCAAAATGCGATGTGTGTGCAGTCAGTGCAACCCTGCACCACGGAGAAACTTGAGATCTTCACAAAGCCAAAGGCTCACTCCATTTGCTTCTCTCTGACAAGAGAAAATGAAGCGTATTCAGCCTTTATGGAACAGTGGGCAGCAAACTTGGAAATATTCTAAATATTGCCCGCTGCTGCCCGGAAGGAGCCCAATGCAAAAAAGTTAATAGACACAGTAACCTCCACAACCACTGACAATGCTGCCTTCGACCTGTTCTGAAGTTGCAGTTGTGGCTGCACCAGGTGGCACATTTCACTGAGGACATTTTTAGTGAAGTGGAGATGTCAGACATACTGTTCCTCATTGAGGGTCAGATAGGACAATTGATCCCTGAATACCCTGGGTGGATATGACCTCCTCCCCATCATCCTCCACCCTCTTCCAGCAGCTTTATCTGCTGTGTCACTTATGTTCATTCTCCCTGTCCTCGATACAAGAAGCAGAATCTTCATTGACCTGACCACAAGAATGGGCCAATCAGAAAGTTGGGAGAACCCACCATTCAGAAATCTCCCCTATGCTGTAAAGTTTAACTCCACAGCATGTCTCTGATATCAATAATTGGTTTCCCCACCCAGAGGCCCAACTTAATTTACAGCTGGGTCTTCAATTGGGTGGGGAACCAGTTCCTGCTTGAAGCAACAACTGTCCGTCTACACTGGGCTTGGGTTCAATCATGGGAAGGGGGAGTGATTAGGGGATCAGAGGAAGGTGTTTGAACAGAGGTGAGGGTGGGAGGGATCAGTGAGGGGCATTTGATCTGCGGGAAAAACCAGGGAGGTGGGGGCTCGATTGGGTAGGATTGAAAAAGGGAGGTGGGTAACCGGTCTGGTGGATGGGATAATTGGAGCCTGGTTCATGGGAGGAGATTGAGGCACTGGAGGTTTATTGGAGCCAGATTGGAGGTTGGTGAGGCATCAGATGTTGGGATTCTGGTGGAGTTGCTGGTGGGGGTTGGTGGGGGGGTGGTGGTGAGTAATCAGGACTGGTTTATGGGGGTGGAGGGATGAGGTTGGAGATCTTGGATGAAAGCCATTGGTGGAAGTGGTGAAGGGGTGAGTCCTAATCATGGAGCCTCCACAGGCAGGCAGCTGGGTACACTGGGTGAGTGTAAAGGCACTTACCTCCCAAATCCAATAAGTTACTATCTTGAGAAAGCTGCTGGGTTCCCCATATCTTGGGAAACTCAGCTGACGATAGTAAAACTCCTAAAGCTGCATGACGATTAAAATTTCATACTTAAAGTGGCAACCAGCCTCCTTGGGTCTGGTTGGTTACCCAACCCCTTCTGGCTTCTGTTAAAACCAGAAATGGGCAGGTTGGAGGTTGGTTTGGGTCTGGAAGAAGATTTGTTTGACTTTATTGACCGCCCCCCCCCCCCCCATCCCCCACCAACCCCAACTCATCCATTTTTTTCAGCTAAAACTCCCCCGGGTTGATCAGGAAATATGTCGAAGGGAAAAAAAAAACGAGGAGGGGTGACAGCATTGATTAAGGAAAACATTACATTGTTGGAGAGAGGATGTGCTGGAGGGACCAAGGACAGAATCTATTTGGTCAGAGTTAAGAAACAATAGAGCTGCCATTACACTACTGTGTATATTCTATGGGCCATCAAGTAGTGGAAAATATATAGAGGACCAGGGAAATTACAGAGAGGTACAAGAATTGGTGATAAGCATAATATAGATTGGGATAGTAAATGTAAATGTAAAAGGCAGAAGGGTTAAGAGTTCCTCAAGTGCGTTCAGAAGAACATTTCTGGCCCAACAAGAAAGGATGCATTTCTGGATCTGGCTGTGAGGAATGAGGTGGGTCAAGTGGATAAAGGGCAGAATCGTCCCAGATTTGCACTACGTGCAACAACGGGTGGGAAAAAGAGTACTTACCCACCGGCCGCAATGGTGGCTTTTCACACCATATCACCCCAATCCCGCCTCATTAATCATCCATTCCTGGGAAACACGCTGTTTCAGTGGCGGGCGGGCTCCAATTTGCCCACCATGCCATCACCTTGTTGGTTCATCACACTGGGCGCCACATTTAAAGTACAGTTGCGTGCACACCTCACAGTGTTTCCAACCCAGGAATGCTGTATAGAAGACATGGTCCCAAAAGGCAAAGAAGACTGCAGCCCGTGGTTTAGTGATACGTCCCTTGAGTGCCTTTTGGATACCGTGGAGGCTCGCTGTGATGTCCTCTAACCCGCTCTGGCCAGAGGAGGGGCAGCAACATTACCACTCTGGCTTGCTAAGCAATGGCAGTGATGATCAGTGCCAATGCTGCATGAAGGAGGTTGGCCAACCAATGCAGATAGAGAATGAATGATCTCATCTGTACTGCCAGGGTAAGGCAACTATCTCATCACACTAAACTCACACACTCAAGCCCATCACACATTCACTGGCATCTCACTGACTGCCAGCTCAAGAGGCATCACTACTCATTCTCTCACGCAGACCCTCACATCTCCATCTGGCCTGATCTCCTGTGAAGACTACCTCCTCAACCCTCACCATCTTGAGGCCACTTGCACAAATCAACTTGTGTCTCCACACACACCTTAGGATACCCCCTTCCTCAGTACAGCCCTCACCCTGCAGCCTCTTCCCTTGCCTGAGGCTACTTCTCCCCCTTCCCCAAGCAAGCCTTAGCTCAGCAGCCATTGAGAAGCCATCCCCACCTTATGGCTGGTCTGGTAGATAAAGACCAGCCCCAGAGTCCCCCTAAAAGTGATGTGGTGCTGCCTGCGAAGCCTGGTGCTGACGACTGCGAATGCTGCACGAAGCAAGATAGGCAAACAAACCTTGAAGTCCCAAGCGAAGTGCAGCTTGCTGGGCACACGTTGCTTGTGTACTGTTGTGAAACAGTTTGAATGACAATTCTGGTGAACTGGACTTATAATGGTATGAAGGTGTATTACAATGAGTTTCCTGATGTCCAAGGGTGGGAACCGCGGCCCACCATTGACAGATAGAGCGGACAATTACAAACTGGTTTCACGAGATCGTGAAATTGATTTTGGCCTTCTTGTCATATTGCCCGCTAACCCTACCAAACACGCCCTATGCCAGCGGGCATGGAACATTCCACCCAAAGAGTTAGTAAGGGGAACATTTAACAAACAAGAAACAGCATATCACAAGGTCTATATTATCTATGGAAAAGGACAAAGAGTAATCTGGAGTAAAAATACTTAGTTGGAAGAGGGCCAATTTCAGTGGGTTGAGAATGGTGGCCCAAATAAATTGAAATGAAAAATTGGCAGACAAAACTATAACTGAGCAATGGGCTGCCTTTAAAGAGGAGGTGGTGTGGGTATAATGGAAGTGCATTTCCATGAGGAGATAAGGTCAGGCAACCAAAGCCAGAGCTCCTTTGATGACAAAAGAGAAAGAAAGTAAGGTGAAGCAGAAAAGGGGGTGTAAGACAAACGTCAGGTTGAAGTGAAAACTAGGCTGAACACAGAAAATTCACTGGATAAGTGAAAAGGGTAATAGGAAGGGCACTGAGAGAGTATGAGAAAAGACTGGCAGCTAAGATAAAAGGGAAAACAGAAGTTTTCTATTGACATATAAATAGTAAAATGAAAGTAAGAGGAGGGCTGGGACCGACTAAGGACCTAAGCATGGAAGAAGAGGGTTTGACTGAGGTACTAAATGAGTAGTTTGCACTATCTTTACCAAGGAAGAAGGTACTGCCAAAGACATAGTAAAGGAGGAGGTAACTGATATTTTGAATGGGATAAAAATTAATAAAGAGGAGGTATCAGAAAGGCTGGTGGTACTTAAAGCTGATAAGTTACCAGAACCAGATGGGATGCATCTAAGGTAAGTGTGGAAATTTCAGAGGCATTGGCCCTTAACTTCCAATCCCCCTTAGATATGGGGTGGTGCCAGAGGACTGGAGAATTACAAATGGCACCATTGTTATGAACAGGGGAGGAGACATAAACTGAAACCCCAATTCCTTTCCCTTCTGTCTATAAACAGCGTGGTTTATTTTTGAAACTTCTAAACCCCCCTTAGTGTTTGGCCAATTTAAAGGTACCTGCAACAGAAATTTAATGTTTTAAACAAAAAGGATTATTTATTCACAAACTCACCTTGAAAGATCTACATGCTATGCCAGTCACACACCACTCATTCTAGAAAGATACAATTAAAGAAGATAGTGCACCTCTATAAGTATAAACCAAAAGGATAGTTAACAGTTCATGTATTTTTTCAAGTTCAGTGAAGAAGGAAGGGCTTTCCACTGTTGAACTGTAGTTCAGGCAAGCTCAGATTGCTTTAGCCGGACGTCATGATTACTGCAGGAATCCTCTGAAAAGAAGAATGTTCAGCTGGTCATGAATCAGGTACTCATAGCTGTTGTATAAGGAGGTCCAATTTCTTTAGGAGTGGATTCAGAGCTGACAAGACCAGTTATCCACAAGTTAAGTGCGAAAGATCACCATCTACCTTTTACTGGTCTTTCACCATGTGACTGAAACTGTTCTCTGATAATGAATTCCTTTTATCCCAAAACAAAGAAGAAGGCATGGGACAGTCTGCAGAATACACTGCAAGACAACAGCTACAGAGAAAAACTGTACCATTTTTGCTTTTCAGGAAATGAAAGGCTTAAAAGTCTTTTTAAAAGCCTCCTGGCCTGATTCCAAAGCTCTGAGTCCACTTTTAAAGAAATTGGACCTCCTTATACAACAGCTATGAGTACCTGACAGTGACCATAATATAGTTAGATTTAGCATCAATACGGACAAGGACAAAGATAGAACAGGAGTAAAAGTTCTAAATTGGGGGAAGACAAATTTTACAAAGCTGAGAGGTGAGCTGGCGAAAGTAGACTGGATAAAGCTATTAGAAGGAAAAACTGTGTCAAATTAGTGGGAGGAATTCAAAGGCAAGATTCTACGTGCACAAAATAGACATGTACCCACAAAGAAAAAGGGTTGTACTGCCAAATCTAGAGCCCCCTGGTTATCCAGAAGCATACAGGCCAAGATAAAGCAGAAAAAGAAAGCTTATGAGTCACATGAGCCTTAGTACTGTAGAAAGCCGACAGCAGTACAGAGAGTAAAGGGGGTGAAGTAAAAATGGAAATTAGGAAAGCAGAGAGAGGATACGAAAAACTATTGGAAGGTAAAATCAAAGAAAATCCTAAAATATTTTACCAGTACATTAAGAGCAAGAGAATAACTAAGGAAAAAGTAGGGCCTATCAGAGAGGTACATGGTAACTTGTGGGTTGATGCAGAAGATGTGGGCAGGGTTGTCAATGAGCATTTTGTCTCTATTTTCACTAAGGAGACGGATGATGCACACATTCTAGTTAAAGAGGAGGAGTGTGAAATATTAGATACAAGAAGCATAGTGAGAGAGGAATACCCGAGGGACTGGCGCCCTTGAAAGTGGATAAATCGCCAGGGCCAGATGGATTGTATCCCATGCTCTTGATGGAAGCCCGGGAGGAAATAGCAGATGTTCTGAGGATCATTTAACAATCCTCATTAAATACAGGCGAGGTCCCAGAGGATTGGAGGTCCTTGGCAAACATTGTACCATTATTTAAAAAGGGTGCAAGGGATAGACAAGAAAATTATAGGCTGGTCAGTCTGATTTTGGTGGTGGGAAAATTATTGGAAAAAATTCTGAGAAACAGGATTAACTGTCACTTAGAAAGGCATGGATTGATCAGGGATTGTCAGCATGCTTTTATTAGGGGAAGATCGTATTTTACTAACTTAATAGAATTTTTTGAGGAAGTAACAAGGAAGATTGAGAGGACAGCGCAGTGGTTGTTGAATACATGGATTTCAGTATGGCATTTGACAAGGTTCCACATGGCAGACTGGTCAAGAAAGTGAGATCTCATGGGATACAGGGGAGATGGCAAGTTGGATCCAAAATTGGCTCAGTGACAGGAAACAAAGAATAATGGTCGATGACAAAAACAAAAACAGAATTACCTGGAAAAACTCAGCAGGTCTGGCAGCATCGGCGGAGAAGAAAAGATTGACAGTTCTGTCAAAGGGTCATGAGGACTCGAAACGTCAACTCTTTTCTTCTCCGCCGATGCTGCCAGACCTGCTGAGTTTTTCCAGGTAATTCTGTTTTTGTTTTTGTTTTGGATTTCCAGCATTCGCAGTTTTTTTGTTTTTATCTTATTATTATAATAATGGTCGATGGATGTTTTTGCGAATAGAATGTGGTTCCACAGGTCTCATTGTTGGGACCCTTGCTGTGTGTTGTATATATTCATGATTTAGTCTTAAATGTGGGAGGTATGATTGGGAAATTTGTAGATGACAAAAATTAGCCATGTAGTTGATAATGAAGAGGATAGCTGGCTCCAGAATTATATCAATAGTTTGGTTGAGTGGGCGGAGAAGTGGCAAATGGAATTCAATCTGGAAAAGTGCAAGGTAATGTATTTGGGGAGGTCAAACAAAGCAAGGGAATACTCAATAAATTGGAAGTAATTGAGCAGGGATGTAATTATGGAACTTATACAATGCTGTTTTGACCACAGCTGGAATTTTGTGTATCGTTCTAGTCACCACATTACAGGAAGGACATAATTGCTTTGGAAAGAGTGCAGAGAAGACTTTCAAGAATGTTGCCAGGCTTGAAAATTGCAGCTATGAAGAGAGATTGGATAGGCTAGGGTTGTTTTCCTTAGAGCAGAGGAGGTTAAAAGGATGACCTAATTGAGGCGTACAAAAGTATGAGGAACCTAGGTAGACAGGGAAGACTTGTTTCCCTTAGCTGAGGGGTCAATTACCAGGGGCGTAGATTTAAGGTGATTGGTAGAAGGATTAGAGGGAACATGAAGAAAAACATTTTCATCTAGAGGGTGGTGGGCTTCTGGAATTCACTGCCTAATTTGGCGGTTGAGGCTAAAATGCTCAACTCATTTAAAAGGTACCTGGATCTGTGTCTGAAATGCTGTAACCTGCAATACTACAGACCTTTTGCTGCAAAGTGGAATTAAAATAAGTAGCTAGTTTCTTTTTTCTCTTTTTGGCTGGCGCAGAGATGATGAGCTGAATGGCCTCTTTCTGCACTATAACTTTTCATGGTCCTTTGATGTGTACCAACAGACAGCTTCTACTGTATATTTGTAAATAGTTCTAAGAATCAATAATGATTTACAGTTAGCCTAAGTATGACGACAAAGTCTTCTTCAGATCTATCGAACTATAACCAACATCCTACAACTGGTGGCAGCTTGTGAAAAAACCCAAAACCTCACTGAAAATGCAGAGAGAAACTAAAATGCTGAAAGGCTGAGAAAACATTCAGCAAGTAGTCTGACCTGAAAAGAAGCTCCAGAAGCACAGGCACAAAGAGAAAATTGCCAAGAAAATGCTCCAAAGAAAGACTTGGAAGCTGAAGGCAGAGATTTAAAATTCCTTACTGCAGCAGAAGCCTTCATTGCATCTCCTTTGGAAGTCCATCTTCAAATCCTAGAACACAGAGTGAGCAGATCTAGCAAGCATGAGCTAAATCATTTAAAGTGCCAGGCCATAGCAAGTCCTAAGAAATCTTTAAACATTTCAGAGTCAGAAGTGCAGTTTTTAAATAGCCATCACTAAAAACCTGATTCCCAAGTTAGCACCTTAAGATGTAGCATCCAAGCTCACTCAAAAAAAAAATTATAAATAATTAATTCAATACTCTAGGAGGATCACGACTTTTTAACCCCAACTAAAGTCAAACAAAAGCCAGGATTCCATGAATTTATGACTTTAAAAATAAACAATGAGCCAGAGAACTCTGCAGGCAGCCCTTCCAGGCAGCCATTATTGAACAAAATTTTCAAGCTGAGCAGGATTGCCATTGCCAAAACCAGCAAGAGTGGAAAACCCCTTTGTCTCCAAGTGAACGGTAATGCCATCTTGAAATTCCGAAAGCACTTAAAGCAGAACCTACACTTTAAAAAACTTAACCAGGGATCAGAATTCCACAATTCCAAATCAATTCAGACCAATCCAAAGCACAGACCAATCACATATTTGGGAACTTTGGAAGAAATACAACGTTGTTTCAGGTTTGGACAAAAAGTCAGAAGCAGAGCAGGTGCTTTATTCAGTACGCCTGATTGCAGATGACATTATTGCAAGACAGGGAATCAATGAACTATCTGCTACTTTTGAAGAATACTAACATTTTTCAATGTTTATTTCAATCTAAGCAATGATAAAATACTCAGAAGAGCTAAATTTAACAAGCGAGTCCAGCAGCCAGGAAAGCCTATTGATTTGTTCATCAATGATAGCAGAAGGTTGCAAATTTGGAGACTTAAAATCAGAACGCATCAGAGACAGAAGAGTGGTAGGAATAGTGGACAAGGCACTCTCTGACCTCATGCAAGCAAAGGAAGATCTAACCCTGGAAAAGGCAATCCAGATATTTGGGTAGTCAGAACTCCAAGAGCAGCACAAAACCAGATTTTAAGGGGAGAAAATAAACTGTGGTGCAGAGCCAATCCGCAGTTCAGCTAGTTAAGTAGCAAAGACATGGGGACACTCCATGCCAGCAGAGTGACCACGCCAATGCTGTGGAGCAAAGTGCCCCCACAGGTGAGATCAATATCTTGCAATTTCAGCTCAATGTTTTCAGCGCAACAGGATTGGAGACATGAACAAACTGTGCAAGGCAAAAACTCCGAGACACTAAGAAGGCCCAAAGATTATCCATGAGGTCGAGACTGGAAGTCTGGAAGACACACAATCATGCTTAATAGGCCTGGCAGCATCTGTGTAGAGAGAAACAGAGTTAATGATGGTGAGTTTGCTAAATTTAATACTTCCTTTCATTTTGGTGCCCAAACCAATTGGTTAGCTGTTATGAATGAAGCATTTATACATTTCTGAATAACTACAATGACACCACTTCTGTACTGTTATCATTTGGTGTAAGAGGTCAAAATAAATATTTATACCTATCATTGACCAAACTTTTTTGCCAGCAGTTGCGTAGTAGTACAGAACGTGAATGTTGCTGAAAAGAATGTTGCTGAAGCTTTTCATTTTGCACTCATCAGGCCAAACCCAAGAATGCCAAATTTCAAACAATTACAACAATTTATACCACAGGAGGAAAGGATGCTGATTGGTTCACTCTAATTGACCAAGGAATTGCCATGGAGAAAGCAATGGGAATTATAGGCTACCCAAGCTCCCAGATAATTCATAAAAGGTGCAAGCATTGAACATATTCCTTTTGCTTGCAAAGAATTTGCAATTGGACTATAGATCACCACCTCAAATTACCCTGAAAAAGCAAAGCATCTCAAAAATTTGAACAAGCAAGCCAATTAATACTGTTCTTCACAGTGGCTATGCTGTCACAACTCACTGGGAATAGTGTGCTGTAATATCAAGGCCCACTGTTCCCTGAGCCGTGACAAATGTGAAAAGTTTGGCCAAACCACCAGATTGCCCCAATTCTACCTAACTGTTTAATTTAGGTTAACAGAGTACGAGGACCAGTTTTGCAAACTTAATAAGTAACTGACAATTTTTTGAACAAATTATCTTTAACTAGTGGAAAAGGAAAGTAATATGAACTGCTGACTTTTAACTCAATAACTTAAACTCTACCCCTTCTTAAACTCCTATACACAAACACACACACACATACACATATACACACACAAGACACACAAAACATGGATTTTAAGGATGAGATAAAACAGCTCAATAGCACTAATCCGGTGTACTTGGTTTTGATTGATGTCTTCCAAATTCCTTGTAGTTTGTTGTTGATGACACAAGGTAGTCTCCCAGCACTTTAATCCTGTGGTTCACTGATAGAAAAATTTACTTTCCAATGTCTCTACTGGTGATTTTTCCCCTTTTCTTCTTAACAGGGGTTTTCAGAAAAAGCAGGTTACAGAGATGTGAGGGATAGCCAGCTAGCTATTATGACAAAATTGCTGGAATCTTACAAACACAAGAGAGAGAGAGAGGTTTCAGGTCTTCCTTCTTTTCAGGCAAGGAGCTGTTCTACCTGTACTGTTACCACACAAAACCCTAGTCACCTGGTCAGGAACCAATTAAAATGCTGTCTTCAGGCAGTTCCCCTTAGCCCAGAACCCCTTTCCGGCACCATCCTGTTCTCTTATGGCACCCTATGTCCCAAGATAGCTACATTGTAGATATTCCTCATCCAACTCCAGTGAACATATCTTTCAACTGCAGCCATGGTAGTTTTTAAAGCCACAGTCCAATTTTAAAGCCACAGTCCAAGAAAAACTTGGTTCCTAACATGCCTCCACCCTTAAACAAGATGAAATGCCATTAAAAAAAATGTGTTTCATCACACGTGGACAACCAAACACAAGACTTACATTCTTTCACCCAACCCTCCCCCTTATACATTTTTCAGTAATTTACACCAGAGACAATGAATCCATGATCACATTATCTTTACCAGCAATGTGAACAATCTTTACACTGAATGGCTGAAACAATGGACTCCATTTAAACAGTCTCACATTTTGAGTTTTAAATTTCTCAATAAATGCCAGCAGATTATGGTCAGTGTAGGTTAGTGTTTCTTTGTTATCATTTCGGACATAAACTTCAAGGTGTTGAAGAGACAACAACAATGCCAGAGTTTCTTTTTCTACTGCAGAGTACTTTCTCTGATATTGATAGTTTCTTAGAGAAGTGCCCCACCGGCTTCTCTATCCCTTATTTATCATCTTGTAACAGAACTGCATCTACCCCCAAGTCACTAGCATCAACCACCATTTTAAAAGTTTGGTAATGTCAGGGGCAGCCATCGCAGGTTCATTTATTAAGTCTGCCTTCAGCTTTTCAAAAGCTGCTGGCATTCTGCCGAACATTCCACTTTTGCCTGTTTTGTTAATAAATTGGTTCAAGGTGCAGCTATTGTGCTGAAATTAGGCACAAACTTCCTGTAAAACCCATACATTCCCAAAAACCTCATAATTTCTCATTTGGTTTTAGGAATGGGAAATTCTATTAGAGTGTTCACTTTTACTGTTCTTGGCAACACCTGCCCTTGAACAACAATGTGGCCTAGGTAAGTCACCCTTGTTTTTGCAAATTCACTTTTGGCCAGATTTATGACTAAGCCAGCCAACTGCAATTGCTTAAACAAGTCCTCTAACTGCTTTACATGTTTTTCCCATGTGTTACTATACATTAAGACATCATCTAAATAAACCCCACAGTTAGGTACTTCAGCTAGAACTCAATTCATAAGTCTCTGGAGTGTAGCTGGGGCATTTTTAAACCTAAAAAGCATGACTAGACATTGATACAATCCACTTGATGTAACAAAGGCAGATATTTCATTTAGCCTTCGATGTTAATGGCACTTACCAGTACCCCTTCAATAGGTCAATTTTAGAAAGAAATGAGGCACTGTCCACCCTATCGATGCAATCCTCTAACCGAGGAATTGGGTACAAATTTGTCCTTGGTACTACATTCACTTTTCTATAGTTTATACAAAATCAAGTGGATCCATCCGGCTTAGGAACCAAAATGACCGGTGAGCCACAGCTGCTTTGGCTGGGCTTGATCAATTTATTTTCCAGTGTATATTTGATCCCTGTTTCTAACTGAGCTTGTTTTCTGGGCTCAACCAATATGGATGTTGTTTTATCGGCACTGAGTCTCCAAAGTCCACATCATATTTAGTTAACATAGTACATCCAGGTGTATCCCTACAAATTTCCTTATATTTCCTTAGTAACCTTATTAAATTTTCCCATGGTCCTTCCTCTAAAAATGAGAACACAATGTCTAACTGTCCCAGTATTTTCATATTGGTTAGTTGAATTGTAGGTGGTTCACTTGTGCACTGTCTCCTTCTCCTTCTACCTGAGTTTTACTGTCTTTGTCATCCTCCACTACTCCTAATACCAGGCACACTTGCGCTTTCTGATCAACCCCTCTGCGACGATACTGCTTCAACATGTTTATGTGACACAACCGTTTCTTCTTCCTACACTCAGGAGTATCTATCAGATAGGTCACTGCACTAACTCGCCTAACTATCTTATAGGGGCCACTGAATTTTGCTTTCATGTGTTCACCCTGCAAAGGTAACAATACCAATACTTCATTTCCTGCTTGGAGCATTCTAGTTATAGCATGTTTGTCTACCCATTATTTCATTCTGGCTTGGGAGATTTTTAAATGACTGTGTGCTACTTCACATGCTCCTTTGAGTCTTTCCAGAAACATAGACACATAATCCAACATGGAGGATTCGTCTTTCGACTTCAGGAACTTTTCTTTAATCAATTTTAATGGACCTCTTAGTCCATGACCATAGTCAATTCAAATGGACTAAATCTGGTCGAATCACTGGAAGAATCTCTGGTAGCAAACAGTAAGAAATCGAACCCTTTGATCCAATCCTTTGAGTATTCATGGCAATAAGTCTTAATCATGGTTTTTAAAATCTGATGATATCTCCCTAAAGCTCCCTGTTTTTGTGAGTGATAAGTGATAGACTTTAGTTGTTCAATACCCAAACTGCTGATTATACCCTGGAAAATTCTAGATATGAAGTTGGAACCTCGGTCAGATTGTATTTCAATTGGTAGGCTATAACGAGTGAAAAACTGAGTTAACTTTTCCCTTACCACCTTTACTGTAATTGTCCTTCAAGGAATAGCTTCTGGAAATCGGATGGTCATATCCATGATCGTCAGGACATATTGATGTCTGGTTTTTGTTTTGGGCAATGATCCTATATAACCTATGAAGACCTGACCAAATGGTTCTTCAAAAACTTTATGGGCATTAAAGGTGCTGGTTTGATTACATTTTGAGGTTTACCTACTCCCTGACATGTATAACACATTCTACAAAATTGCACTACATTTTTATGAAGTCTTGGTCAGGTTAAATGCCTGTTTATTGATGCTTGGGTTTTCCGTATTCCTACATGTCCTGCCATGGGAATCTCATGTGCTACATACAATATCTCCTTATGATATTTTGGCAGCACCACTATCTGATGAACAACTGTCCATTCCTCATCCGCCGTCTGTGAGGGTGTTTACACTTCCTGATCAGAACTCTGTTTTTAAGGTAATAGCAATCCGGAGCTCCTTCAGCTTCAGCTTCAACTTCAGTGTGAGCTGATCGTGCTAACTTGTTAACTCTGGATCTGCTTTCTGAGCCTCAATTAAGGAAGACATACCAAACATTTCTTTTGAATTATCCTCATCTTTAAATAGAGTTTCGGCCACTTTAACATCTGCTCGTGGTATTACGTTGACCTCCGCTGATGCACTTTGTTTAGCCATTGCTCTGACCACTGCATACAATGGAGAAATACCAGGGCCTGAACGTTCAGCTCGGTGAGCAGGGGTGAGGCCCGCTTGCCGAGGCATAGAATGACGCAGGGCATGCATCCCGATGTCACTGCACGTCATTTAGATTTTCAGTTCAGCAGACGCGCAGCAGAGTCGGCTGCGCACCACCGAATTGTCAAAGGCCATTTAAAAAGGCAATTAAGCAATTACCTGAGCTGCCTGTCCAACATTAAGGTTGGTGGGCAGGCGAAGAGCCTAGGCAGCCTTCATATTTTACATGGAACCTCATCCACGGGTGGGATGAGGTCTCGTGAATGATTTTAAATTTTCACACAAATTTTTATTAAAATTAGTGCAGCTCATGTGGCAGTTTCACATGAGGGGACACGTCATAAGAATTATTTCTCCACTTTATTAACCTTTTAAAATGTAAAACTAATCTCCCTGAGGCACTTTTGTACCTCAGGGAGATTTCTGCGCTCTTTTGCACACATGTGTGCAAAAGAGCACACTCCCGACTCAGGGAACCCCCCCCCCACCCCCGCCACCCACACAGGGAGCACACAGCGCTTCCAGGTGCGCGTCACGCTGGGCAGGCTTTAATTAGCCCAAACGTGTAAAATGACGGCGCAGACCTGATCGGGGGCGCCCCCACACAACCCCCCCCAACGGGGGGAAATGTCTACCCCAGGAACCTGTTCTTATAACTGTTTTGTTTCTTTAGCCTCTCTCAGTCTTTCCTTAGTTAACCTTTACTCCTGCCAAAACATTCCCCAGGACTAAATCAACTCCATCCACAGGTAATCTCTTAACTACTCCTACAACCACTTATCCAGACAATAAATCACATTCCAATTGCACTTTGTAGAATGGGACTGGGATATACTCTCCACTTTTCCCGTTTACCAATACTTTAGCTTTCATTGAACTCTCTGGAGAGAAAACTAGGTCTTACTCCAACAAAAGAGTTTGAGTAGCTCTGTTGATATGGTTATGGGTTTAGCTGCATCATTTGATGAAAAAAGGGTTATGTTCCCTTTAGGAAAAAACCCTTTATATTTCTCATCTACCTTATTCACTTCATCTGCATTCACAGCAGTGTTTACCTCCGGGCCCTTATTTGTACTTAAAGCTACAATTTGATCTGTGGCATTTTCTTTTTGAGTTCCCTTATTGGACTCACTTTTACGAGCCCCAATAAGTCCCATAGGCTCCCCTTGCAAATCCCAGCATTCTGAACAAATGTCTCCCACTTTATTATAGTGGAAGCACTTTGGCCTTTGAGTTTAACCTTCACCCTCAATACCTTCCTTTCTAATCTGGGGAGGAGATCTCAAGATATTCCCAGATATCCATTCTTTACCCTGGCTACTTGCCTTCCTTTCACTCTCCCAATTGCTATCCGTTTCAAATTTATGGGAGTGACGGAAAAAAGGTTTAGTTTTATGGATCAGCACATAATTATCAGCCATTACTGCTGCCTGTCTAGCAGTTGCAACCCTTTGGTCTTCCACATGAGATCTTATTACAGAAGGTAGGGAGTTTTTAACTTCTTCTAAAAGAATGGTCTCTTCTGAGAACTTCATAGGTAGTTTCAACTCCAAATGCTCGTATCCATAACCCTTTCAAATTCAATGTTAAGTTTTCCCAAGGCTGTTTCCTTATATTTCGAAACTTTGGCCTGTATGCTCCAGGAACCAACACATATGCACTCAAAATAGCCTTTTACACCACATCGTAATCCCTAGAAACCTCCTCTGACAGTGAGGCATAAATTCCCTTTGCTCTACGTGTCAATTTGGATAGTGTCCAGTTTTGCTTTAGTCAGTTCATTTGTTTAGCTATCTTCTCAAATGAATTAAAGAATGCTTCAACATCTCTTTCTTCAAATTTTGGAAGAGCTTGTACAAATTTAAACATCTCCCCACTGGGCTGTGATCTAGAGATAAATTCTGCCTCACCAACTGGTCTCTTTTTTAACTGCTAGCATTCTAAGCTGGAATTCTCTTTCTTTTACCTTGTCTTCTGAACTCACCATTTCTAATTCCCTTTCTTGCTTTCTTTATCTCCTCTGCCTTTGTGCCTGTTCCTTTGAAATGCCCTTTCTCTTTTCTTTTCTACTACCTCCAGTTCCAATTTTTTTATTTGCAACTGAATTTGATCCCATTCCAATGAATCACTCCTTGGAGAACTTGATCACTCAGGTATTCCTTGCAGTTTTAAATGCTGTGCTAGCTCTTCGAGTATCTCTGACTTCCTAGCTTTGGCAGGCAATCCTACTCTTAATTTACTTGCCAATTCGATTAGCCTGGCTTTTGGGATCCCTTGTAAAATTGTCAGGGACATCTCTTCCACTTGCAGGAAGGTTTTAGCAGTTTCCAGTGCCATCTTATTTTTGAAATGAAAACTGTTTCCTTTTAGATTTTATTACTTAATAAATCTAAACCCAAATTGTCGTCGTCTTTTGTTCCAAAATATCCTGGATGATCCCCAAACTTTGTCACAACTCACTGGGGATAGTGCACTGTAATATCAAGCCCCACTGTTCTCTGAGCCACGACAAGTTTGAAAAGTTTGACCAAACTACCAGATTGCCTCAATTCTACCTAACTGTTTAATTTAAGTTAACATAATACGAAAACCAGGTTTATAAACTTAATAAGTAAATAACTGTTTATTGAACAAATTGTCTTTAACAAGTGGCGAAAGAAAGTAATATGAACTGCTAACTAAATAACTTAAACCCTACCCCTTCTTACTATACATAAGCACACACACATAAGACACACAGAACATGGATTTTAAGGATGAGATAAAATAGTTCAATTGCACCAATCCAGAGTACAGGATTAGACGGGTTGATTTTGATTGATATCTTCCAAATTCCTTGCAGTTTGTTGTTGATGACATGAGGTGTTTTCCCAGCACTTTCAGCCTGTGGGTTCACTGGTTGAAAAACTTGCTTTTATATGTCTTTACTGGTGATTTTTCCCCTTTTCCTCTTGACAGGGGTTTTCAGAGAAAGCAGATTACAGAGATGTGAGGGATAGCCAGCTAGCTATCATGGCAGAATTGCTAGAATCTTACAAACACGGGAGAGAGAGGTTTCTGCCGTTCCTTCTTTTCAGGCAAGAAGCTGATCTGCCTGCATTGTTACCACACAAAACTCTGGTCACCTGGTCAGGAGCCAATTTAAATGCTGTCATCAGGCAGTTCCCTTTGGTCCAGAACCCCTTTCTGAAACCATCCTGTTCTCTTATGGCACCCTATGTTCCAAGATAGCAACATTGTAGATACATCCTGCTCCAGTGAACATGTCTTTCATCTGCAGCTATGGTAATTTTTAAAGCCACAATCTGATTTTAAAGCCACAGTCCAAGAAAAATAAAAATATGTTCCTTATAAAGCAAGTGGTATTTTTCTCTAACAGGATGCTGTCATCAGTCCAAAAGGACATTCTGTATACCACACAATTTAGCAACTTTGGGTAGGTTTTTCCAGTCGACAAGCGGGGGCTCGCCAATATGTAAAATGACACGTGGATACATCAGGTGTGCATCCCAACGTCACCCCGTGTCATTTAGATTTTCAGTTCAGCTGCGCGCCCGCTGAACTGTCAACGGCCTGTTAAGGCCATTAAAAAACGAGTTAACCTCATTGATGGACCTGCCCATCCAACCTTAAGGTTGGCGGGAAGGCCGGGAGCCCAGGCAGGCCTCGGAAAATGCATGAAACCTCATCCACAAGCAGGATGAGGTTTCGTGAGGGTATTCAAAGTTTTAAGAAAAGTTTCAATACAACTTATGGACATGTCCCAACTCAGCTGACAGTGTCACATGAGGGGACATGGCAGGGAAAAATTTTAAACATGTTTCTTAAAAGTTTCAAATCGGAGCTGATCTCCCTGAGGCAGCACTCTTGCCTTAGGGAGATCTGTGCACTCTTTCGCGTGCGTGCATGAAAGAGCACTCTCCCGGATGAGGGAAATCCCCCCCCTGCCCGCACACATTGCGCTTCCTGGCGGATGTCACGCTGGGCGGGCCTTAATTGGCCCACCCACTTAAAATGGCTGCGCCCCCCGACTGGGGCCGCCAATCGGAAGGCCACCCGCCAGCACACGCTCCTGTACTTCCCCCCCCCAAACGGGGGGAAGATGTTGCTCATTGTGTACGAATTTCATGGAGGTGTGATGCCAGATACGTAGGCCATACGTCCGAGTGATTGGCTGATTGACTGAAACAGCATGTTCCTTTAGTTGTTTGTTCTATACAGAGTACGGACTGTAATCAACCAGTCTGTGCTTGCAAAACCCAAAACAAATATTGACTGTGAGATGTGGTTCCATGACTAGGCAGCACTTGCTGAACAATCCTGAGTGACTTTGGCCACATGTCTCTCTTTTCAACAATATTCAAACTTGTTTCATCGGATCAAAATTGGGCTGCATTATTTTATGACACAGTGATATTGGCATAGGCTCACATCGTAGAATCAGAATGATTGACTACAGTGCAGAAGGAGGTCATTCAGCCGATCAACCCCACACCAGCTCTCTGCAGGAGTAAATCAGCTAGTCCCACTCCCCCACTCTTTACCCGTAACCCTGCAAATTTTCTACTTCCAGATGCTAATCCAATTCCCTTTTGAAATCCACAATTTAATGCGCCTCTATTTCAGTAAGTGCATTCCAAATCCTAACCTGCTGTGGTACAAAAACATTGCTTTCTCATGTCACTTTTGGTTCTTTTACCGATCACCCTAAAACGGTGTTCCCTGGTCCTTGACCCTTCCACCAAAGGGAACAGTTTCTAATTACTCTTCCTAGATCCTTCATGATTTTGAACATCTCTATCAAATCTCCTCTCAACCTTCACTTCTCTAAGGAGAACAACCCCAGCTTCTCCAATCCAACCCCATAACTGAAATCCCTCATTCCAGAAATCATTCTAGTTAATCTTTCTTGCACCGTCTCTAAAGCCGACACATCCTTGGTAAAGTTTGGTGCCCAGAATTGGATACAATACTCCAGCTGAGGTGGGACCAGTGTTTTATAAAGGTTCATCATAACTTCCTTGCTTTGTATTTTTTAAGCACTTAGCCAACCTGCCCTGCCATCTTGAATGACTTGTGCACATATATCCCCAGGTCATTCTGCACCCCCTTTAGAATTATACCTTTAGTTTATCCTGCCTCTCCTCCTTTTTCCTATTCAAATGTATCACTTTGTAATTCCCTGCATTAAATCTCATCTGCCACCTGTCCACCCATTGCACCAGGCTATCTATAGCCTCTTGAAGTCTATCGCTAAGCTCCTTACTGTTCATTATACTTAGAAGTTTTGTGTTATCTGACAATTTTGAAGTTATGCCCCATAAATCCAAGTCTAAGTCATTCATATATTTCAAGACAAACAGTGGTCCTGGTACTGACTCCTGGGAAACACCACTGTATACTTTCCTCTTGTCTGAATAGTAACCATTTGCAAATATTCTGTTTTCTGTCATTCAGCCAATTTGTGCCCATGCTGCCACTGTCCTTTTTCTTCCACACACTTCAACTTTGCTAACAAGCCTATTATGCCACACTTTATTAAAAACCATTTGGAAGTCCATATCCACCACATCAATCACATTACCCTCATCAAACCCTACTGCTACCCCTTCAAAAAACTCAATTGGGTTAGTTAACCTGAGTTGCCTTTAACCAATCTGTCTTTCCTTAATAAATAAATTTGCCCTTATCCAAGTTACTGGTAACTTTGCCCTGGATTATTGTTCCTAAAACCTTTCTCACCACAAGGTTAAACTGACTGACCTGCAGTTGCTGGGTTTAGTCTTACATCTTTTATTGAACAAGGGTTTATCAAATGGGAAGTATCCCCACAATGCCAATTACATATGTCAGGAGACCTTCATTACCCTTCTCCACAATGTGACTTCACTGTGGATAATATTGATTCTATTTGGGACCAATTGTTCATATTGTATGGTTTGCTTTACCACCTTCCAAAACCTGGCATCTCAATTCAGTGTCATCATGTTCTAAGGGTGAACTTAATTGGGAAAAGGAGTAGATCCTTATTTGTTTACTATAGGCCTACCTCACTGGTCAACACCTCTGGGATGTCTTAATTAATTCCTTTAACTCAGGAGAATATCTGGATACCCAGATATGTGAAAGGAATCTCCAGTAAAAATCAAGGTAGAAAGAAACATACCAGATCTACCATGCCTCCACAACCAGCTCCAAACGCCACCAGTTGAAACTTCATGGAAAGCAGGAGGTGTTCAACTTTCCACTCGGAACCGGCATTGCAGATCTACAGCTCATAATAGTAACTGCCCAATTATCCTTTCCTTTGATTTCAATGGAAGCTAAAATTGGGAAGTGGAAATGAAAATCAGGCACCTGTGTAGGGTGGCAGCTGGGTAGGGTAGTCGGTGCATCAGGTGGCAAGTGAGTGAGGTAACTGGGTGGCAGATGGGTACGGTGGTAAGTGCATAGATTGGCTAGGATTGTAAGTGGGCCCACAAAATTGGCCATGTCCGCTGTTTGACATAACGCTGGGAATTTTTACTAATTGCATTCGTTTGCAGGTCTTTTAAAATCTAAAAGTTAAGCTGGTTCTTTTGGGTGCAAGGACTAACTGGCACATCACAAAAGCTTTTAAATGTTTTTTTTTTTAAATTTGCGTTGAAAATATCCACAGTTTTTTTGTTCTCTCACAGGATATGGGCATCGCTGGATGGGCCAGCATTTATTGCCCATTTTTAATTGCCCTTGAGAAGGTGGTGGTGAGTCAGTGAACAGTTACAGCCCATCTGGTGTAGGTATACCCACAGTGCTGTTAGGAAGAGAGTTCCAGGATTGTGAACCAGCAATAGGGAAGGAACAACAATATAGTTCCAAGTCAGGATGGTGTGTGGCTTGGAGGAGAAATTGGTGGTAGTGGTATTCCCATGCATCTGCAGCCCTTGTTCTTCTGGGTCATAGAAGCCTTGGATTTGGAAGGTGCTGTTCGAAAGCCTTGGTGAGTTGTTGCAGTACGTCTTGTAGATGGTACACACAGCTACCGCTGTTCATCGATGGTGGAGAGAGTGAATGTTTAAGATGGTGGAAAGGGCGCCAATTAGTCGGGCTACTTTGTCCTGGATGGTGTCAAGCTTCTTGAGCGTTATTGGAACTGCACTCATCCAGGCAAATGGAGAGTATTCCAACACACTCCTGACTTGTGCATTGTAGATGGTGGACAGGCTTTGGGGGGTCCGGAAGTGAGTTACTCACCACAGAATGCCCAGCCTCTGATCTGCTTTTGTACAGTATTTATATGGCTGGTCTTGCTCAGTTTCTAGTCAATGGTAATCCCCAGGATGTTGATAGTGGGGATTCAACGATGATAATGCCATTGAGTTTCAGGGGGAGATGGCTAGATGCTTTCTTGTTAGAGATGGTCTTTGCCTGGCACATGTGTGGTGCAAATGCAGCTCACCACCCCCTTCTCAAGGACAATTATGGATGAGAAATAAATGCTGGCCTAGCCAACGATGCCCACATCGGTAAATGAATTAAAAAATGTTGCTTGCCACTTATCAACCCAAGCCTAAATGTTGTCCAGATCTTGCTACATATGGACACACTTCTTCAGTATCTGAGGAGTCATGAATGGTGCTGAAACAATGCGCAATCATCAGTGAACATCCCCTCTTCTGAACTTATGATGGAAAGAGGGTCATTGATGAAGCTGCTGAAGATGGTTGGGCCTAGGATACTACCTGAGGAACTCCTGCAGCGGTGTCCCAGGACTGAGATAATTGATCTCCAAAAACCACTACTATCTTCCTTTGTGTCAGATATGACTCCAACCCGTAGAGAGTTTCCCCCTGATTCCCATTGACTCCAGTTCGCTAGAGCTGTTTGATGCCACACCGGGTCAGATGTTGCCTGATGTCAAAGGCAGTCACTCTTGCCTCACCCCTGAAGCTCAGCTCTTTTGTCCATGTTTGAACTAAGGCTGTAATGAGGTCAGTAGCTGAGTGGCCCTGGTTGAACCTAAACTGAGCATCAGTGAGCAGGTTATTGCTGAGTAAGTGCACCTCGACAGTATTAATGGTGACACCTTCCACCACTTTATTGATGATTGAGAGTGGACTGATGAGGCAGTAATTGGCTGGATTGGATTTGTCCTGTTTTTGTGTACAGGACATACCTGGGAAATTTTTGTCATTGCGGGTAGATGCCAGTCTTGTAACTGTACTGTTACAGATTGGTTAGGGGCGCGGCTAGTTCTGGAGCACAAGTCTTCAGTAGCATTGCAGGAATGTTGTCAGGGCCCATTGCCTTTGCAGTATTGAGTGTTTTCAGCCGTTTCTTGATATCACATGGAGTGATATCCTTACTGTATTCTTACTTAACCAGCACATGGTTCTGTAAATTTTTAAAGTTATTTTCAATAATTTAAAATTGGGTTATTCACAAGTGGTGGACTTACACTGTGATTAAATGGATTTTTTATGTTAAACCCATTTTCTGCTTTATTTTGTCACCTGCGTTGTTACCACACTTAAATATGTCAAGGACAATTTTTTAGAGCATTTCCTATCAAAGTTACGTTTTAAAATGCTGCTTGATTACACTCATTCATGGTTATTTTGCCTTTGTTGATATTCAGTTAAACTGAGAAGAAAAGAGCTTCTGAATCTTGAGAGCAATTTGCATCCAGATCACCAATTGCACCCAAATCTATCCCTTTGCTTTGAATTACTCTGGGAAATGTCTTGTCATTTGACCAATTCACAATCTTTCAGCAACTGGTAAAGTACATATAATACAGCAGAACAATACATTAGTGATCTTAGTTTAGCAGGGGCTATTACATTTTATACAGTAGGTATAGGGCAGAATTTCTACCTCAGTGGGTGCGTGCACGTCTGACCCACTCAAGCGTGAAATGACGCGCGTTGACGTTGGGCGAATGTCCTGACGTAAATGTGCAGTCATGTGATATTTTGGTTGGTGGGCACATGTCGGCAGCAATTGATGGGCAAGCAAAAAGGCCAAGCGGCCTTTACAATTTTTTGTGAACCTCATTCACGGGCGGGATGAGGTTTCCAACATCAAATAAAAATAAAATTAAAAATTTAAATTTCATTTATTACATGTCCTTACATACGTGACAGAGTCACATGAGGGGACATGTTTAATAATATTTCTAAAAAGTTTATTTCTAATATTTAAAACTGTTCATCTCCCTGAGGCAGCTCTGTGCCACAGGGAGATTTTCAAGCGTGCACTCACGCACATGTGTGAAGTTCGCACTCGCCCCCCTGTCCCACCCATAGAGGCAGTGCTGCTGCTCACGTTTCATGCTGGGTGGGACTTAATTGGCCCAGCAGCATGAAATCGCAGTCCTACCCCAATCACGGGCAGCAATCGGCTTCCCAACTGCCCTCGCCCGCCTCCACCGAGCTCGCCTGGCAAGGGCAAAATTCTGCCCAAAGTCTTGTATCTGAGTTGATGTTGAAGGACCAAAAATGTTGTCAGTTAGGCCTAGATTTTGCAGTTGTAATGACAGCAAAACTGTCAGTGTTCACCCTCAGTGCCCTGTAAAACTATCAGTGACTTAGTCCATCCTCATTCACGCAGCTAATTGCAGAAATTCAGAAGAAGCTATCATTGAGGCCCCACTCCTCCTCACGATGCACTGTTGAAGTCCTCACAGATGGCAATCTTTAGAAATCACTGAGAAGTTCCCCTTTTACAATACAAATATCATTTTTTTCTATTATGATAAAAACTCCATAGTTTTTTAATATAATTTAAAATGCATACTTGTTTACGATATTTCAACTACTACTGCATATGCCCTAATCTTTATTTTGCTCTCTGTAAAAAGTAACAAAAGTTGATGATAACCAGTGCACTTAACTTCTTGGTGTTTATTGTCTGTGAGAATTCTTCATTGTGATTGATTGCTTACCTGCTTAATGATATAAATGTTGCTGGATACCTGGAGATCTTCTTGACTTGGTGTCACATTCAAATTACTATCAGGAAAGGTGAAATGCACACCACAGAAATCATCAGATCTTTCTGGGCAACTTTCTTCATGGTCAGCGGTGAGCACTGTTGCTTCACCCCTGACCACAAAATATGGGCCATTGGCTCTGACAACATCAAACAGACAAAATAATAACCAAGATAAAAACAAAAAAACTGCAGATGCTGGAAATCCAAAACAAAAACAAAAACAGAATTACCTGGAAAAGCTCAGCAGGTCTGGCAGCATCGGCGGAGAAGAAAAGAGTTGACGTTTCGAGTCCTCGTGACCCTTCGACAGAACTTGAGTTCGAGTCCAAGCAAATAAAATAATAACCAATCTTGTTCCTTCTGTCAATGTGTTAGTCTCTTTATCCATTTATCCTTGAACTACTGTGTGACATTATATCAGAAACTCACCATATCAGCTGAAGATGATGCACAGTTTGTTGGCAACCAACCAGCTATATGCCCAGAGTATCTCTTCGACCAAGTAATTTTAAATGTAAAGATACTAGGAGATCCAGTCAGAGAGCTGAGTCAGTTGGAACAAGATTTGATTGTTGGTTGCTCTACTGCAAAGTTTGTTCTGGGGCATGAGTCCATTTCAAATTGGAAAACTTTGTGTAAATTGAGCATATCATCCAGGTGACTGCATGTGCAAGACAGACATCCATAGCTGATTACACACATTTGTGACTTACTAAATGAATATTCAACATGTTCAAACTTCTGAAATGTGAGTTCTACGAGGACAGATAATTAAATTATAATTTCATAAACCTGACAAATATAGTTACATTTGGTAAAATTAATTTATACAGCCTTTAGCACTGTGTTTTATAAAGATGTATGGTCCATGCTTAGGGAACCTTGCTCTGCCAACTTTCTTGGCTGTGATTGTCAGGGTATCCACCTGAACTGCAGCAGCGATTCGAATTGCTGACTCCTACCATTCGCCATTATTATCTTAGACACTGATGTTTTCTGTGATCAGTTATTAGTAAAATCTTCAAAAAGTGACAATGTGTAATAATTCTGGACAAAGGTGGTTAAGTCGCTTAATATATCAATGTTTTCCATAGCTGATATTTTAAGAGAAGGGCAATAAGAGCTTGCATTCGAAACTTTAGTTTATTGATTAATTTATTATTGTAAGCAGACAGTGCTTTAATATATTTCAGAGACTTTGTTGCAGTTATGAAGTAGGTTTTAATATCAATATATTTGCCTTCATATAAACACTTTGGGGGGAGAAATTTGTTTGCGTAGGCATTGATTCCCCCAGGGCAGGTAGTGCAGAGGGCCAAATTAGTGTTCTTCATTGATATAATTGTCAAACAAATTAATTTCTTTCCCTTTATGTTGAAGAACTCATGGAGAGAATTTAAAAAATCAACATGTTAAAGGGTACAAGCAAGAGGTTATCATCATAGTAAACTTTATTGCAAAAATTTAGCTGGCACATAACAGGTTGTGTAAATAGATTTATTTACATTTTATTGTATCAATATATTTTTTGTATAAAAATATAGCATTGTATTGTCAGTTATCTTGATTGTATTGTCAGTTGGCATAAATTGTGGTGAATTTTCTGAATTGCTTCTCATCTGCAATCTTCTTATCGTCATGAAAAGTGGTAAGCTAATTCTTAACATAAGTGGTGGCTTAAGCAGATTAATACAAAAAGAAGTAAATCCATGTAAAAGCAAGTACTTTGATTTTTATTCTTGTCTGTTGTCACAAAACTAAAGGATTTATTTTCCTTTGTATACAATGCAGACAGTGAAAAATTACATTAGGCCACCTCATTTACACATTCTTAGATACAATTTTTTAATCAGGCTGAGACATTAATCTTGTGTCATTATCATATTTCAGTACACCCATAGGAAATACTACAGGCAGAAACCATTCCTTCACATCAAATTTTTTTTTCTGAATGACTATTAGTAATTAGGCAGGTAAGTGCCTCCTGTTTTTCCTGATTCCTGAGCAAGATTAGAATTTATGGATTGGACTAGGGAAGAGTTTAGCATGCATGGCTCTTTTAAGAGAAATGTTTGTTGTCTTCATTAAAAAAAAACCCTTGCTATCAGTTACAATAACTATCATACAAAAAAAAAGAGAACAACAAAAGTATGAGTTAACTAAGCTTGAATTAGGGTGAGTGGAGAAGGATAAATTGAAGGTTATGTGACATGCAGGTTGATAGCAGGAAATTGCTGCAATCAGAAAGGAAGATTTATTTTAATAAGCCTTTGCAACAATCCATTGCACAGCATTAAACAAGTTAGAATCAAAATAACAAACGGCTAGGAATAGCGACAACAACATGATAATAAGGACAATGGTCTGGTAAAGTTTGATTTTAGTCTTCAGCTTAATGCCATGCTACTTCCTCACAATCATGGAATTGACCGTAGGTAGAATTTGCTTTCTGGAATTGTTGATATCTTCATCGATAGTGGCATCCCTAGGGAGCACACTATGAAGGTATGAGAATTTTTCTACAACCTTGAGCCTGGTACATTCAACGGTTAAGCATATATAGTTTCTGATGTTGCTCTCCGTACATTTCTTGCTGCAAGCACACATCAGCTGCCTCCTGGTTAGCCCTAAAATTACCCTGTGATCTGGGGAAGACATATTTTACAAGGCTGTCTAGCAGGTGGTTTAATAGAATCCTTGTGAGGATCTTTTCTGTGATTGAGAGAAGACTTATTCCTCGGTAATTGTCGCATACATTTTTGGATTCTTTCCGCTTCCAGATGCTGATTACATTGGCATCCTTGAAGTCCTGTGGAACTTTTTCCTGATCCCAAATACTCTTGAAGATGGCTGTATGGTTTCAGAGCATTTGCCTGGTGCTGTCTGAAACTTTGGCCAGAAATTTCCCCCTGTTGGGGGGGTTGTGCGGGGGCGGGCAGTGGCGGGCACGAGCCCAATCGGCGCCCCCAATCGGGGATGCGCCGCCATTTTACGTGGGCGGGCCAATTAAGGCCCGCCCAGCATGACGCTCGCCCGGAAGCTCTGAGTGCTCCCTGTGCGAGCGGGGGGGGATTCCTTGAGAGGCTCCCTGCACTCTTTTGCGCGTTCCCCGATTGAACGGAGGTGCCTCAGGGAGATTTGTTTCCATGCTAAAGTTTTAAATAAAGGTTTTTAACCTTTAACACTTTTAAAACATGTCCCCTCATGTGACACTATTACATGAGCTGGGACATGTCAAAGAATAAATGTATACATTTTTACTAGATTTTAAAACACTTCATGAAACCTCACCCCGCCCGTGAATAAAGTTTCATGAAAAATGTGGAGGCCGCCTGGGCACTTTGCCTGCCTACCAACCTTAAGGTTGGATGCGCAGCTCATTAAATTGAATTAATTATGTTTTAAATGGCCTTAATAGGCCTTTGACAGTTCAGTGGATGCGTAGCCGACTCGGCTGTGCGCCCACCCAACTGAAAATCTAAATGACCCACGCTAATGTCGGGACGCCCGCCTGACGTCACCAAGCATCATTTTACACATCGGTGAGTTGGACCCACCCCTGCTTGCCGACAGGAAAATTCTTCCCTTCGTTCTTTCCTTTTCTGCCCTGTGCTACTGAAGGTTCATCTTAGGGTTCCACAGATGCGAGAGACCATCCAGTATTTTGTTTAACTGACTATTTTTAACATGTGAGCCTAGAAAGACAAGGGCAACACCAACACCCGCAAGTTCCCTTTCAAGCCACACACCCTCCTGACTTGGAACTATATTGTTGTTCCTTCACTGTCGCTGGGTCAAAATTCTGGAACCCACTCACTAACTGTGGGCATACCTACACCAGATAGGCTGCGACATTCCAAGAATGCAGCTCACCACCACCTTCTCAAGGGCAATTATGGCTAGGCAATAAATGCTGGCCTAGCCAGCAATTCCCACATTCCATGAACGATTAAGTAATAAAAGCCTCAATTTTTTAAAACAGCCTTTTTATGTGGTGTCTTGTCAAACACTTTCTTAAAATCCATAAAGACAACATCCACCATTTTCTCTTCATTAATCTTCTCTGTTGCTTCATCAAAACATTCAATTAGGTTAGTCAAACACAATGTTTCTTTTACAAATCAGTGCTGGCTCTCTTTATAATTAACTCAAACCTCTTTAAGCGCCTGTTGATATTTTTCCCTGAGGAAGGAAGGCTATCCTAATTGGCTCCCTCTCTCTACCTTGTCTAAAATTGTGACCAGAATTTTTCGTTCGGAATGCGGGAGCGGGCCCCATAAGCTGATGTGTAAAATGAAGTGCGATGATGTTAGGCATGCGTCCCGACGTCACCACGCATCATTCTGATCTTCAGTTCAGCAGGCGTGCACCGGAGTCGGCTGCGCGCCTGCCAAACTGTCAAAGGCCTGTTAAGGCCATTAATGTCCTAATTGAAGTACTTGTCAGGGCTGCTCGTCCAACCTTAAGGTTAGCGGACAGGGGAAGAGCCCAGGCGGCCTTCACATTTTTCATGGAATCTCATCCACGGGCAGGATGAGGTTTCATGAAGTGTTTATTAATGAAATAAAATATGTTATGGGAATTCATAAACATGTCCCAGCTCATGTGACAATGTCACACGAGGGGACATGTCTGAGTAATTTTGTTTTCAATTTTTGGCAATGAACTCAAACTCCCTGAGGCAGCTTCGCACCAGGCAGCGCTGAGTGCTTCCGGGTGTGCGTCACGCTGCGCAGGCCTTAATTGGCCCACTCATGTAAAATGGCGGCACGCAGCTGATCGCAGGCAGTGATCGGCTCTGCACCCGCTCCCGACCGACCCGACCGATGGGTAGAAATTCTCCCCTGTGTGTGGCTATCAACCTGTAGCTAGAGAACCCTCACCTAAGTGTAGCTAGTCTACATTTGGACCTGCAAAGCTGAGATCAGTGGTGACAAGTTCCAGACATCCACTGGGACCAGCGAGGTCCTCACATGAGGGATTTCCAGATTGACGGCATCGAGACCCTGTTTACTTTATCCTTTATTTTACAACTCCCATTCTCCAAAGCCCATCTCTGCAGAGAGACTCTATCTGTTTGTCTCTTGTTTGTCTATGTGTGTGTCTCTGTGTGTGCTGGGATAGTGCTTTAGGAAGAGACAGATAGTGTGTGTTAACCAATATTTGCAACTTGTTAAAAGAAGTTTTATTTTAAAATAAATTAATCATTCTGTTTTTGAAAGAAGGCTGGTCAGAATCTCTTTTCTTCTGGGAACCGGAAGTATAGGTACACAATTGGCCATTTTGGTGAGAAAATTAAACATTTAACTTAATGGTACGGCCAGCAGAGCAGATGGGCTTGATAATTCGTGCGCTCCTCCCATCCTGGTCGTAACACCTGTAATCTCGTTGAGCATCGCAAGATTTGTTTTAATGTCACTTCCCACGTTACTGGCCTGGCACACTTTGGAGCTGCCTCTTGCCGCTCCCTGACCTCTGAGTTGTGGCTGCACCCCGAATTCTGAGTTGCAGCCTATCCCCCTTCCTTGACCTTTGAGTTGCGGCGGGATCTTAAGCGGGAACGCAAGTCCAGGAGAGGGAAGTAGCATGAGGGTGAGACAGGGAGTGGGAGGTTCTGCAAGAGAGTGGGTCAGAGAGGGGGAAGAGGCCACAACATAGAATGTCGGGGATGGGGAGAGACCACAAGGTTAAGGGTTGGGGATGAGGAGGATCTGCAGCAACCAGGAGAATCCAGAAGCAGGACTGTCAGGAAGCAGGATTGGTGGTAGGCAGGAGGTAACAGGTCAGAAATTGCATTTTTCTTTTAAAATGAAATGTAGGAACTTAGCAATGTAGAATATTGCAACTTAAGTAAGTTTTGCATTATTCAGCTTTTAAAACATTTATTTGCATAGGTACATTTTTAATTCCTTTCTTTTCCTGTTAGTTTTATAAATGCTGTCTTTTTTAATTGTACATGTGTATTTATTTTAAAGTATACTATGTGATTTGTTTTAGTTACACACATTGCTCTGTAACATTATGTCATGAAGGAGTAGTAAGCAAAGATAATTTAGTAAAGTAGTCAATGTGGCTCTCACATTGCAGGTTTTTTTGCTCAAGTGGCCCTTGCTTGAAAAATACTGAAGATCACTGCTCTAGCCAGTGGAGAGTTCCCCCCGATTCTCAAATACTTCAATTTTAAGGGGGCTGCTTGATCCTAAACTCAAACAAATGCTGCCTTGATGTCAAGGACAGTCACTGTCATCTCACATCTGAAATTCAGCTTTTTTGTCCAAGCTCAGACAAAGGCTTTAATGAGGTCTGAAGCTGAATGACCCAAACTGAGCATTGATGAGCAGTTTATTAGTGAGTAAGTGCCTCTTGATGGCACTGTCAGTGACTCCTTCCATTATTTTGCTGGTAATTGAGAGTAAATTGAAGCAGTGGTATTTGACCAGATTGGATTTGTCTTGCTTTTTGTGAACAGGATATACCTGGACAATTTTCCGCATTGTCAGGTAGATGTCAGTGTTGTAGCAGTGCTGGAACAGCTTGGCTTTCAACGTGGCTTGTTCTGGAGCATAAGTCTTCAATACTACAGCTGGGATGTTGTCGAAACTCATAAACTTTGCTGTATCCAGTACACACAGCCATTTTTAGATATCACATGAAGTGAATTGAATTGGCTGCAGACTGGCATCTATGATACCGGGGACCTCAAGGAAGAGGCCAGGCTGGATCATTCGCTCAGCACTTCTGGTTGAAGATGTTGCAAACACTAAAGTTTTGTCTTTTGCACTTGTTTATGAGGCTCAACTGCCACATTTTCCAAGATGAAAAGAATGACTACACTTCATAATGATATAGAATCAGAAATAGACCATTCAGCCTTTTGAGTCTGTTCCACCTTTCAGTTAGACCATGGCTGATCTGAACTTCAATTCCATTAACTCACCTTTGTTCCATATCCCTTGATACTATTACAGAACAATAATCTATTGATCTCAGGTTGTAAAAATTTCCTTTGACCCAACATCCACAACCTTCTGAAACTGAACGTTCCAGATTTCTTCTATATTTTGGGCCATAACTTCCAAGCTCCAGAGCAGTGTAACTGGGGGGTACCCCAAAGATGCGTTGGGGAATATTCCCTGCCCTGAAAACTCCCAGGTAAGGATTGCACAGCAATTGGCTGTGAATTGCAAACTTCCATTGGACAATTGCCCTGCACTGGGAACCACCTTAAAATGTGGTTTAAATCATAACTTCGGATGGTTCCGACTACATTGCATCAATAGTTACCCAAAAAAAGTCAGAATAATTAAAACCACTTCTAGCTTCTGGGAAACTATTGTACAAACCCACACCAACTCCCCCCATCCCATGGGACTCCCCAACCTCCGCAAGACTCCCCCTCCACCCTGATTAGCCCTACCTCCCAAGGAACTCCCGCCCCCACAGGACTCACCCATCCACCCATCCCACAGGGACTCCCCATCACCCTGGGTCTCTTCCCACCACCTTGCCTGAGGACTCCCCCCATGCCCCAACAACTCCAGCTCCCACACACTATCCCCTCTACAGGACTCACCCGCAAACAACCCCATCTCCCACAGGACTCCTCCCCACCTCCCCCCATGGGAACTCGTCCCTCCAACCCCTCCCCCCACTGACCTGGCCTGACACTTCCCACCATCTCAGACAGGTCCAGCTCCCGTCTTCATCCCCCCGCCCCTCCCCTCACCCCCAGGCCAGGCCTGACACCTCTTCCCTCATCCACCTCCTTCCCCCCACCCACACCGAAGCCCAACTCCCCACCCCTCCCACCCTAGTCAAGCCTAACTCCCCTCTACCACCACCCACCCGCCCCCACACCATCAGCCAGGTCTGACTAACAGTGCCCCCCCACCCTCTCTCAGGCCTGACTGTTGACCTCCCCACCCCCACTCCAGCCCCATCCCCCAGACCTGACCCAGCCCAACCCCCAATTACCCCAGCCCCCCCACCAAATCCTACCCATTTAGCTTATAAACTTCCCTACTCCCTGATTTGTCAAAGACCTTTACACCTCATTGGGCTTTTAAACTTACCCGATTTATGGCAGCTAATGCTGTAACGAAGGAGGTGTGGATTGCTTACCAGCGACTGAGCAACCTCGACAGTATAAGACCATAAGACATAGGAGCAGAAATTAGGCCATTTGGCCCATTGAGTCTGCTCCGCCATTCAATCATGGCTGATAAGTTTCTCAACACCATTTTCCCGCCTTCTCCCCATAACCTTTGATCCCCTTACCAATCAAGAACCTATCTATCTTGGTCTTAAATGCACTCAATGACCTGGCCTCCACAGCCTTCTGTGGCAATGAATTCCATAGATTCACCACTCTCTGGCTAAAGAAGTTTCTCCTCCTCTCTGTTCTAAAAGGTCTTCCCTTTACTCTGAGGCTGTGCCCTCGGGTCCTAGTCTCTCCTACTAAGGGAAACATCTTCCCCACGTCCACTCTATCCAGGCCTCTCAGTATTCTGTAAGTTTCAATCAGATCCGCCCTCATCCTTCTAAACTCTATCGAGTATAGACCCAGAGTCCTCAAACGTTCCTCATATGTTAAGCCTTTCATTCCTGGGATCATTCTCGTGAACCTTCTCTGGACCCTCTCCAGGGCCAGCACATCCTTCCTGAGATACGGGGCCCAAAATTGCTCACAATATTCTAAATGTGGTCTGACCAGAGCCTTATAAAGCCTCAGCAGCACATCCCCACTTTTATATTCTAGTTCTCTCAAAACAAATGCCAACATTGCATTTGCCTTCCTTAACTACCAACTCAACCTGCAAGTTAACCTTAAGAGAATCCTGGACTAGGACTCCCAAGTCCCTTTGCACTCCAGATTTTTGAATTATCTCCCCATTTAGAAAATAGTCTATGCCTCTATTCTTCCTATCAAAGTGCATGACCTCACACTTCCCCAAGTTGTATTCCATTTGCCACTTCTTTGCCCATTCTCCTAACCTGTCTAAATCCTTCTGCAGCCTCCCCACCTCCTCAATTACTACCTGTCCCTCCACCTATCATTGTATCATCTGCAAACTTAGCCAGGATGCCCTCAGTTCCTTCTTCTAGATCATTAATGTATAAAGTGAAAAGTTGTGGTCCCAACACTGACCCCTGCGGAACTCCACTTGTCACCGGCCAGCATCCTGAGAAGGACCCCCTTATCCCCACTCTCTGCCTCCTGCCAGACAGCCAATCTTCTATCTATGCTAGGAGCTTGCCTCTAACACCATGGGCTCTTATCTTACTGAGCAGCCTCCTGTGTGGCATCTTGTCAAAGGCCTTCTGGAAGTCCAAGTAGATAACATCCATTGACTGTCCTTTGTCTAACCTACTTGTTACCTCCTCAAAGAATTCTAACAGATTTGTCAGGCATGACCTCCCCTTGATGAAACCATGCTGACTTTGCCCTATTTTACCATGCACTTCCAAGTATTCTGAAATCTCATCCTTAATAATGGACTCTAAAATCTTACCAACGACCGAGGTCAGTAATTGGCCTGTAATTTCCTGTCTTTTGCCTCACTCCCTTCTTAAACAGGGGGATTACATTAGTGATTTTCCAGACCTCTGGAACCCTCCCTGACTCCAGTGATCCTGAAAGATCGCCACTAACGCCTCCACTATCTCTTCAGCTATCTCCTTCAGAACTCTGGGGTGTAATCCATCTGTTCCAGGTGATTTATCTACCTTCAGACCTTTCAGTTTTCCTAGCACCTTCTCCTTGGTAATGGCCACCAGACTCATCTCTGCCCCCCGACTCTCTTGAACTTTGGGGATGTCACTCGTGTCTTCTACTGTGAAGACTGACTCAAAGTACCTATTCAGTTCCTCCGCCATTTCTTTGTTCCCCACTACTACTTCTCCAGCATCATTTTCCAGTGGCCCAATGTCCACTTTTGCCTCTCTCTTACCCTTTATATATCTAAAAAAACTTTTGTGATCTTCTTTTATATTACTGGCTAGTTTAACCTCATATTTAATCTTCGCCCTCCTTATTTCTTTTTTAGTTGTCCTCTGTTGATCTTTGTAGGCTTCCCAATCCCCTGGTTTCCCACTGCTCTATGCCGCATTGTATGCTTTCTCTTTAGCTTTTATGCTGTCCCTGACCTCCCTTGTCAGCCATGGTTGCCTCGTCCTCCCTTTAGTATGCTTCTTCTTCCTAGGGATGAATTTTTGTGTGTCTCCCAAATCACTCCCAGTAACTCCTGCCCTTGCTGTTCCAATGTCTTTCCTGCTAGGGTCATCTCCCAGTCAATTCTGGCCAGCTCCTCCCTGATGCCTCTGTAGTTACCTTTATTCAACGGTAATACCATTACATCTGATTCCAGCTTTTCCTCTCAAATTGCAGGGTAAATTCTATCATATTATGGTCACTTCCTCCTAAGGATTCCTTCACCTTAAGCTCCATTATCAAATCTGCCTCATTACACATCACTACATCTAGAATTGCCTGTTCTCTAGTGGGCTCCACCACAAGCTGCTCCAAAAAGCCATCTCGTAGACATTCCACAAATTCCTTTTCTTGGGATCCACTACCAACCTGAATTTCCCAGTCTACCTGCATATTGAAATCCCCCATGTAACCTTGCCTTTCTTACACACCTTTTCTATCTCCTGGTGTATCTTGTGCCCCACATCCTGACTACTGTTCGGAGGCCTGTACGTAGCCCCCATTATGGTTTTTTTACCTTTGTGGTTCCTCAACTCTACCCACACAGATTCTACATCATCTGACCCTACATCATTTCTTGCTATCGATTTAATTTCATTTATTACTAACAAAGCAACCCCACCCCCCTCTGCCAACCTGCCTATCTTTTCGATAGGATGTATATCCTTGGATATTTAGCTCCCAGTCCTGATCCCCTTGCAGCCATGGCTCTGTAATGCCCACCACATCATACCTGCCAATTTCAATCTGCGCCACAAGCTCATTTACCTTATTTCATATACTGCGTGCATTCAGATACAACCTCCAGTCCTGTATTTCCTGTCCCCTTTCTCATTGTTGTCTCTTTATCTGATGTGCTTGAGGTTAGATTCCTAGCCTTTCCAAACACTGTCCTATTTTGTGTTCTGGAGACTTTAATAGCCACTCCTGGGCTCTCCTTTCTTTTCAGTTTTTTCATAATTTTCCATGAAGTTGAAACCACCACCCCACACGCTAACCTGCTGCTTTGTTTTCCATTATCATATGTCTTGGAGTCCCCCCCCCCCCCACCCCCCCCCCACTTTCTAGTTTAAAGTCCTGTTGACCACCCTATTTACCCTTTTTGCTAGATCATTGGCCCCAGATCGGTTCAGGTGGAGACCGTCCCTATGGTACAGATCGCTCCTGTTCCAATACTGATGCCAGTGCTCCACGAAATGTAACACCTCTTTCTCGCACCACTCCTTTAGCCACGTGTTTACTTCCCTTATTCTCGCGTCCCTATGCCAATTTGCACGTGGCTCGGGTAGTAATCCGGAGATTATAACCCTTGAGGACCTGTTCTTTAATTTAGTTCCTAGTTCCTGATAATCCCCAAACAGGTCCTCTTTCCTAGTCTTACCTATGTTATTTGTCCCGACATGGACCACAACAACTAGATCCTCCCCCTCCCTCTCCAATATCCTTTCAAGCTGGTCGCAGATGTCCCTTACCCTGGCACCGGGCAGGCAACATACCATGCGTGACTCTCGATCCTGCTTACAAAGGAAGCTATCAATTCCCCTAATTATAGAATCTCCTACAACCACCACTTGTCTTTTTGCTCCCCCTCTTGACTGGCCTCCTGTGCCACAGTGCCATGGTCAGCTGGCTCATCCTCCCTACAGTGTCCACACAGGGAGCAAGTACCTCATACCTGTTGGACAAGGTCAAGAGCTGAGGCTCCTCTGTTCCTGAACACAGGATCCCTCTATCTGCCTCACTTGCAGTCACACCCTGCTGACCCTGACCACTGACAGGACTTGAGGTACTTAATCTACCGGGTGTGACCGCCTCCTGAAACAAAGTGTCCAGGTAACTCTCCCCCTCCCGGATGTGTCGCAGCGTCTGGAGCTCGGACTGCAGATCATCAATTCTGAGCCGGAATTCCTCCAGCAACCAACACTTGCTGCAGATGTGGTCACTGCGGCTCACAAGGGGATCTGCCAGCTCCCACATCATACAGCTACAGCACGTCACCTGCCCAGCCATCTCTACTTAGATAATTAATTTATTAATTAGCTTTGCAATGTTTTTTTGTTCAAATTTAGTGCAGATTTCCTACCAACCAATCAGGTCACAGCTTTCCTGTGACGGCACTTTTTCAGTTTTGGCTTCAGTTACTCTGTGCCCCGAGGTCACCGCTCTGGTGCTCCTCCCTCTGAGTCTGCTCGCTAGAGACAAGGCCGCGAATCCCTGAGGTAAGCTAGATTTATACTCAACGCTCCGGTGCTGCTCCCTCCGAATCTGCTCCCTGGAGACAAGGCCCCGAATCCCTAAGGTAAACTAGATTTATACTCACCGCTCTGGTGCTCCTCCCTCTGAGTCTGCTCCCAGGATTAACTCACCAATCAACTGCTTTTTCTTTAAAATCCACTTTCAGAAGGCAGGTTTGTTGCACTCCTGAAGGCACTGCCTCTTCCTCTTTCTCTTTTGTTCTTAGGTTTGAGGAGGAGGGAGGGATGGAAACGGTACAGCAATGTAATGCCCAGGGATCAACCCAGATCTCACCTAGCCTAAGTCAGAAGATCAGGCGAGGCAAGATTGCCTGGATTTTCAGGTAAGTACTTCCAAGCAGAGTGCCAAGCCAACTCAGTTGCCACTCCATCGGAAGTTACAGCCCAAATGTTGAAAGTGCAGCCTGATTTTACCCCTGAATGGCTTAGCTGTCATTTTGAATGTAGCAAAAGAAATTGCTTTTCTGTATCTATTCTATTGAATCCTTTATCATTTTAAATGCTTCAGTTAGATCCTTCAGTACTGCACTGGAGTATCAACCTTGATTTTTGTGCCCATGTCTTGGAGTAGAACTTGAATCCATAATTTTCTGAGTCAGAGGGAAGAGTGCTACCAACTGGGCCACAGCTGAAGTTTGGCCAAGGCACTATGCAACTGAAGCATAGCTTCCCCCCATTTATATTGCAGTCCCTTTGAGATAAAGTCCAAATTCCATTAGAGTTCTTTAGAACCTGGAGAATCTGCACTGTATTTCTTTCAAGGGCAACACATCCTGCCTGAGGTGCAGTGCCCAAAACAGAACGCAGTAAGAAAGAAAGCCTTACTGTTATATTGTGCATTTCATAACCACCTCTCAAAACACTTTATAGTCAAAGAAGTACTTTTGAATTGTAGTCACTGTTATAATGAGGAGACGCAGCAGCCCATTTGCACACAGCAAGCTCCCACAAACAGCAGAGATAAATATAAAAAACTGCGAATGCTGGAAATCCAAAACAAAAACAGAATTACCTGGAAAAACTCGAAGCCGATGCTGCCAGACCTGCTGAGTTTTTCCAGGTAATTCTGTTTTTGTTTCCCACAAACAGCAATTTGATAATAATCAGATAATCTATATTTTTGTGATGTTGATTGAGGGATAAATATTGGCCAGAACACCAGGGATAACTTCCCACCCTCATCAAGATAGTATCATGGGATCTTTTATTGTTCTTTTATTCTTCCATGGGATGCGGGTGTCATTGGCTAGGCCATTATTTGCCCATCCTTAATTGCCCTTGAGAATGTGCTGGTGAGCCTCCTTCTTGAATCACTGCAGTCCATCTGGTGTAGGCACACCTAAAGTGCTGTTGGAAGGGAGTTCCAAGATTTTGATCCCGCAACAGCGAAGGAACAGTTACATCGCTGTAAGCCAGGATGGTGTGTGGTTTGAAGGGCAACTTGCAGGTGATGGTGCTTCCATGCGTCTGCTGCCCTTGTCCTTCAAGGTGGTATGATTTGCAGGTTTGCAGAAAAGGAAAGCTTATGTCAGACACTGAGAACTCAATACAACAGAAAGCCAAGGGAATATAGAAAGTGCAGGGGTAAAATCAAAAAGGAAAATAGGAAAGCAAAGAGAGGGAATGAAAAAATATTGACAAGTAAAATCAAGGCGAACACAAAGATGTTTTACCAATACATTAAGAGGAAGAGGATAGTGTAGGGCCCATAAAAGACCAAAAAGGTAACCTATGTGTAGAAGTGAAAGTTGTGGGTATGGTTCTTAGTGAATACTTTGCATCTGTCTACACAAAAGAGTGGGACAATGCAGAAACTAGTTAAGGACGTGTGTGAAATATTGGATGTGATAAACATGGAGAGAGAGAAAGTATTAAGGGGCTTGGCATCCTTGAAAGTGGCTAAATCATCAGCTGGGCTGGATGAAAGGTACCCCAGGTTGTTAAAAGAAGCCAGGGAGGAAATATTGGATGCTCTGACCATCATTTTCCAATCCTCATTGGATGCATGTGTTGTGCTGGAGGATTGGAGGACTGCTACTAATGTACCTTTGTTTACAAATGGAATGAGGGAAAGACCGAAAATTATAGGCCAGTAAGTCTGACCTCAGTAGTGGGCAAATTATTGGAATCAATTCTGAAAGGATAAACTGTCACATAGAAAGGGCACAGAGTAATCATGGACAGTCAGCATGGATTTGTTAAGTGAAGATCATGGCTGACTAATTTGATTGAATTTTTGAGGAGATAACAAGGATTGATGAGGACAGTGCAGTTGATGTGGTCTACATGGATCTTAGCAGGGCTTTTGACAAGGCCGCACATGGCAGACTGTTTACAAAAATAAAAGCCCATGGGATCGTAGAGAATGCAGGAAGCTGGATAAAAAATTGGCTTCATGGCAGGAAACAAAGGCTAATGATTGATTGGTGTTTTTGCGACTGGAAGGCTATTTCCAGTGGGGTTCCACAGGGCTCAGAAATGGTATATATTAATGATCTGGACTTAAATATAGGGGGCATGATCAAGAAGTTTGCAGATGATCACATGGTTGATAGTGAGGAGGGAAGCTGCTGACTGCAGGAAGATATCAATGGACCGGTCAGGTGGGCAGAAAAGTGGCAAATGGAATTCAACCTAGAAAAGTGTGAGGTGATGCATTTGGGTAGATCATGAAGACAAAGGAATACACAATAAATGGGAGGATACTGAGTGGCGTAAAGGAACTGAGGGACATTGGAATGCATGTCCACAGATCCCTGAAGGTAGCAGGACAGGCCCGTAATGTGGTTAAGAAGGCATATGGAATACTTCACTTTATTAGCCGAGGCATAAGAGCAGGGAGGTTGTGCTGGAACTATATAAACCACTAGTTAGCCCATAACTTGAGTACTGCATGCAGCTCTGGTCACCTCATTACAGAAAGGATGTAACTGCACTTGAGAGGGTACAGAAGAGATAAGGTGGATGTTGCCAGGACTGGAAGATAGCAGCTATGAGGAAAGATTGGATAGGCTGGGGGGAGATTTGATTGAGGTGTACAAGGTTGTGAGGGGCCTGGTTACAATGGATGAGAAGGGCTTATTTCTCTTAGCAGAGAGGTCAATGACTAGGGTGGAATAGGATTAAAACGATTGGTAGAAGGATTAGAGGGAAGGTGAGTAAAAAATTTTTCATCCAAAGCATGGTAGGGGTCTGGAACTCCGCCTAAAAGGTTAGGAGAGGCAGAAACCCTCAACCCATTGAAAAGATGTTTGGACATGCACCTGAAGTCCTGTAACCTCAGGGCTACAGACTAAGTGCTAAAAAATGGGAGAAGGCAGGGAAGGCTCATTTTTTGATCAGCAAAGACATGTTTGAGCAGAGTGGCCTCCTTCTGTGCCATAAGTCTTTCTATGGGCGGAATTTGCCACACCTGCCCACCACTGGGATCTTCCGGCCCCGCCACAAGTCAGTGGATTTCTGGCTGGGGCACCACCTTGCCAGTGGCAGATCCCGCCTGCAACAGGGCTGGAAAATCCCTGCCTATGTTTTATAAATCTTCTAAATATTTGAAAAGGGAGAATGTGCAGGGATGTGGGGAGCGAGTGGGGGAGTGGCAGTGCATAAATTGTACCTTAGCAGAGCCAGCACAGACACGATGGGCCAAATGGCCTTCTTTGCTACTGTGATGATTCCATGATTCTTTGATTTGTGGATCAAGATGGGCCCACATTATACCAAGTTCCATGTTAAAGTAGGGCTCCTATGTATTTCACTGGTATGGGACAGTTTTGAGAGAGACCACAAACCAGAGGTAAAGGACAAATGTAACTCTACTAATATTCTAGTGTATGGCAAGTGAATGACTTTTAATGACCACTTGCCAACCAATCAGCACTTTCTACTCATACAGCATAAATTGTCCCCTTTATATTTGTTATTCTTGTGAATTGTCCTGATGTGTGCAAGATGAAAAGTTTCAATAAAAAACCTCTTTTCGTCAGCAAAACTCAAGCTCTATACTGTGAAATGACTGCCTATAATGTCCTCAATTGAACATGACATTCTTGAGAATATTTTACAGACCTGTGCAATCCCAACCTAGTTTCTTCCTGTTATTAAATCATTCAAGAGATTTACGTTTTTGCAATACAGTGGAAGATTTAAGCAAGCCCACTGGCAGCTTTTCCATGATTATAAGAATCAAATCAACAAGAGATAAACGGAAAGCGTTCAACAGGCCAGACAGCATTATAATGGTACTTGTTCACTATAAGAACCCAAATTGAATGCTCCCTGGTAATACAACAACAGTTGGCCTTTCACCTACCCTCTTCTCCCAGCTTAAGTAAATGCAAGATTCATCACTGAAAATCATGGCAGCTGAGGTGCTCATCACTGCAAAGAGGGTCAAATGTTTGGGAGCTTCGGGAGTGGACATCTTGTCAGCTATTTGTGTGGGACTAACTGTAATTAATCTATACCAAACAGCTATTTTTTTCCTTCTCTTCCCCAACCATCACCACCACCCCCCCCTCCCTCATTGCTCCCCATTATGTTTTAATTCTCTCCCACATGTATGAGAAATTCTTTTATGGGCTCCCTGGAAAGTTTCTATTGATCCCCAGGGGTGTACAGACCCCAGTTTAAGAACTACTGACCTAAGGTACAAGGCAGAATTAACATCACAGCTATGAATGACAAAGCATAAATGCACCATGTACTGAATTCTGGACAAACCAGCTCACTCATTGGAGCCTGTCAAAATATAGTACTTGTGAGGGGACCCAATGGGATGCAATTCTACTTGGAATCACACTTATAACAAACAATCAATACTCAACCTCACATATTCAAATACATGGTTGAGGGCTCACTTCCAAACTATAAGCAAAACAGCATTTTTAGCAGGCTTTGATGTGGTTTTGAGAAAATAAATCTGCCTGGTTTCCTCTGCTTAGTCATTCATCAGAGCAACAATAAATTTTACTTTTGCTAATGTAAAAATTAAACATACTACGGGTATCAGAATGTCACTATTTCAATTAACAATGGATTGCCACCTTAACTACGGGAACTCAACCAAGTGAATTACTAAAATAGCCTTTTCCATATGCAGAGTAAACATGAAAATGTGTCATTGGTAAAAGCAGGATGAAAACCTAAATTCTCTGGCCTGCTTTTGGCTGAATTGTCAGTATTAATGGAATTCAAGATTGTGTGGAAATGCAAATTGGCCGTGCGTTTTTTGTTTCTTCACACTGTTCAAGTCATGAAAGTATTTTCAGGTTGATTACCAGTCTGGCAGGTTACAATGTGAATACTTCTTCCATTGCTGTAACAATCATATACCAGCAAATAGGTTAGTCCTCCGCAGCAAGAGAGCTTATAGGCTCCCACAACCTGTACGATGAAGAGACCACCCACACCCACTGAGTGTTCAACCCAGAATTCAAAGCCAGAGCACTGTTCACTATTTATTGTGACTCGAGCAAGCTTTGAGCCAGCACCTTCTGATTCAGAGGCAGGAGTGCTATCACCATATGTAAAGGTTTGTTCCAGAGAGAATGAGTGATTTAGACTGATGAAAATCTAACTAAAATTTAACCGTTCAACTTCCATTCACAGCTAGAAAAGTGAAGACATTTTACCAAAGAGCTGGAACGCCAGTCCAAGCAGTCTACTGTAAACAGATGATAAACCTAGAACAAAAATAAAAATACCTGGAAAAACTCAGCAGGAAGAGTCATATGGACTCGAAACGTTAACTGTGTTCCTTTCCGCAGATGCTGCCAGACCTGCTGAGTTTTTCCAGGTATTTTTAGTTTTGTTTTGGATTTCCAGCATCTGCAGTTTTTTTACTTTTATCTTAGTGATAAACCTAGATGTCTTCGGTAAAGAATGTGATATGAATGCAATGCAATGAATTTGAGAATTCTTGACAAAAAAGGTTGAACTTTTACTTCTTCCCAGATCAAAGTAGAATTGTATGACAACTATTCCTGCCCATCTTTATCTCTTAATTTAAACAAGAATTTGTAAGAACTCAGAAGTGTAAAAGTAATGCTGACATTTTGTAACAAGAGATGGGACCCAGTGGAAAGTGCACATAGTGAACAGTCAACAAGATTGCATTCATAATGAATCAACACCTGCCATCAGAACATAATGCTGCATTTTCCCATTTGTTTGTTTTCAATGAACAATGCAGAAACACACACAACCATATACAGATACTAATTATACTCACAAGACCATATCCACAGATACTGATACTCAGTGAATCATGGCCAAAAAGAAAGGGGAATAATATTCACAAAAAGGAAAGCAACAGAATGAAGTTACAGCAGCTATTTGCCACAAGAAATGTGTGAATAGAATTTTACATAGGTGTGTGTTGATAGGGATGACAATTTTGCATGAAAAGACCTTAATGTCAAATACAAGATGCGACTCACGGCAAAATAGAGCAATGTCTTCAACACACATTTTATTTTTAAATTAAGAAGAAATAGTACAATCAAACATAAAATGCGTGTATATCCAATGGCAAATTATTCATGAGGAACATCAATGACTGGGATGTTTTGCTAGAAACCTTACATTGCTAACGGAAGACACTAAAAATGATAGCACAGACATTAACGTTAACAAACCTATAAGTCAGTTCTATGCAATTAAGATAGCTAATAAACAGATGCATAAAAGAACTCACTCTTTAATCAACCAGATCCTATTTTAAAACAAATGACAAAGAATTCAGAATGGGTAGGAATGCATTTTGCAACTGCACACACAAGAAATAATTTGTTGGCATCAAAGTGCAAATGTAAAACTTAGCAGTTCAGTCATTCAGACATTGCAGGTTTGGCACTGCTTTTTCAGTTTATAGTTGAGAATGAATATAAAAAATGTTTTACCTGCAGGTTATATAGCCAGCACAAAACAGCACCAATTTGGTAAAGCTATAACAGGAAAATCTTCCCAATACTTAGAATATCTTCCTTCGTAGAATCATAGAATGGTTACAGCACAGAAGGAGGACATTCAGCCAATCATATCTGTGCCAGTTCTACAAGACCAACACGACTAGACCCATTCACACACCCCCAACCCCCTACTTTTCCCCACAGCCCTACAAGTTTTTTCTCTTCAGATTATTATCCAGTTCCCTTTTGATTACTGTGAATCTGCCTCCACCACATTCTCAGGCAGCACTTTCCAGATTCTAACCAGTTGCTGTGTACAAAATCTTTTCCCAATATCTCCTTTTGTCCTTAAATCAACTTAAGATTATTTTGCCAATTATCTTATGAACATGCATATGAACAAGGAACAGGAGTAGGTCATTTGACCCCTCAAGCCTGTTCCGCCATTCAATAAGATCATGGCTGATCTGATAGCAATCTCAAATCTGCATCCTGCATCCCCGATTAACCTATTACCCCCTACCTTACCAAGAATCTACCTAGCTCTGCCTTAAAAATATTCAAAGACTCTACTTCCAGTGCCTTTTCAGGAAGAGAGTTCCAAAGACTCACGACTCTCTGAGAGAAATTTTTTTTTACCTCATCTCCATTTTAAATGGGCGATCCCTTATTTTTAACAATGACCCTTACTTCTAGACTCTCCTACAAGAGAAAACATCCTCTCGACATCCACCCCATCAAGACCCCTTAGGATCTTATATATTTCAATCAAGTCACCTCTTACTCTTCTATCCAGTGGATACGAGTCCAGCCTGTCCAACCTTTCCTCATAAGACAACCCGCCCATTCCAGGTATTAGTCTGGTAAATCTTCTCTGAACTGCTTCTAACGCATTTACATCCATTCTTAAATAAGGTGACCAATACTGTACACAGTATGCCAGATGTCTCACGAGTGCTCTGTATAACTGAAGCATAGCCTCCCTACTTTTGTATTCAATTCCCCTAACAATAAATTATAACATTCTATTAGCTTTTCTAATTACTTGCTGTACTTGCATACTAACCTTTTGAGATTCATGCACTAAGACCCCTGATCCTTCTGTATCTCAGATCTCTGCAAGCTCTCACCATTTTTATGCTTCCTGCCAAAATGGACAGTTTTACATTTTCCCACATTATACTCCATTTGCCAGATCTTTGCCCACTTACTTAACCTATCTACATCTTTTTGTAGCCTCATTATGTCTCTTCTCAACTTACTTTCCTACCTATCTTTGTGTCATCAGCAAATTTGGCAAGCATCCCATCCATCCCTTCATCCAAGTTATTTATATAAATTGTAAACAGTTGAGGTCCTAATACTGATTCCTGTCGCACACTACTCGTTACATCTTGCAAACCTGAAAAAGACCCATTTATGCCCATTCTCTGCTTCCTGTTGGCCATCCAATCTTCTATCCATGTCAATATGTTACTCCGTGCATCATGATCTTTTATTTTATGCAATAACCTCTGATGTGGCATTTTATCACATGCCTTCTGGAAATCTAAGTACCAAATATCCACTGATTGTCCTTTATCCACAGCACATGATAGTTTCTCAAAGAACTGTAATAAGATGGTTAAAAATGATTTCCCTTTCACAAAACCATGTTGACTCTGCCTGATTACCTTGAACTTACCTAAGTGCCCTGCTTTAACTTCTTTAGTAATATCTTCTAACATTTTCCCTATGACAGATGTTATGTTAACTGATCTGTAATTTCCTGCTTTCTGTCTCTCTCCCTTTTTGAATAGTGGAGTTAGATTTGCTATCTTCCAATCTAATAGGACCTTACCTGAATCTAGGGAGTTTTGGAAAATTAAAACCAATCCATCAACTATCTAACTAGCCACTTCTTTTAAGACCCTAGGATGAAGTCCATCAGGACCCAGGCACTTGTCGGACCCCAGCTCCAACAATTAACTCAGTACTACTTCTCTGGAGATTGTAATTTTCCTGCGTTCCTGCCTCCCTTCCATTTCCTGATTTATAGCTGCTTCTGGGATGTTACTTTTATCCTCTGTAGTAAAGTCTGATGCAAAATACCTATCCAATTCATCTGCCACTTCCTTGTTTTCCATTATCAATCCTCCAGACTCACTTTCTGTAGGACCAACACTCACTTTGTTAACTTGTTTCCTTCTAAAATATTATAGAAACTCTTACTATCTGTTTTTGTATTTCTGGTTAGCTTTCTCTCATACTTAAATTTTCCCCTCCTTATTAATCTTTTATTCATCCTGTGCTGTTCCTTATATTCTGTCCAAACATCTGACCTTCCACCGGTCTTTGCACAATTATATGCTTTCTCTTTAAGTTTGACACTATCTTCAAACGTTCTAGTTAACCACAGATGGTGTGTCTGTCCCTTAGACTTCTTCTTACTCGTTGGAATGTGCCTATTCTGTGTATTCTGAAATATCCCCTTAAATATTTGCCACTGCATTTCTATTGACCTATACCTTAATCTAATTTGCCAATTTACTTTAGCCAGCTCTGCTTTCATGCCCTCATAATTGCCCTAATTTAAGCTAAAAAAAACATGGTTTCAGACCCACTCCTCTCTCCCTGAAACTGAATGTAAAATTCAATCATATTATGGTCGCTGCTATGTAGAGGCGCCTTTGCTTTGAGTTCATTAATTAATCCCATCCCATTGCACAATACCAGGTCTAGCATAGCCTGCTCTCTGGTTGGCTCCAGAACATACTGTTCTAAGAAACTATCCTGAAAACATTCTATGAACTCCTCATCTAGGCTACCTTTGCCCATCTGACTTTTCCAGTCTTTATGTAGATTAAAATCTCCCATGATTATCATTGTGCCTTTCTGACAAGCTCCCATTATTTCTTCCTTTATGCTCCACCCTACCATGTAGTTACTATTAGGGGGTCTGTCTGCAACTCCCAGAAGTGACTTCTTGCCTTTACTATTTCTCATCTCTACCCAAACCATTTCATATCCTGGTTTCCTGAGCTTAAGTCATCCTTCTCTAATACCATCATTAACTAACAGAGCCACCCCTCCACCCTTTCCTCACTTCCTGTCCTTCTTAAATGTTCTGTACCCTTCAATATTCAGGTCCTAATCCATGTCCTCCTGCAGCCATATCTATGTAATGGCTAACAAATCATACTTACTTATTTCTGTGCACACTCTCAGTTCATCTGTTTTGTTTTGAATGATTCGTGCATTCAGATACGGAACCTTTAGTCTTATCCTTTTGTTCTTTTTATAACCTCTAGTCTCATCTGTTGATTTACTGTTAGATTTGTACTCTCTATCCCTTCCTGTCACAGTCTGTTTGTCATTTCCTTAATAATAGCTTTCTCTTTTCCCTTGACTCTACTCTTTGATTGACCACATCTTTCCAAATGAGATCCTTTGCCCCCACTACTTGGTTATGCGGCTTGCAAGAACATCAGTCTCTGCACGGCTCAGGTGTAAGCTGTTCCAATGTTACAAATCCCACTTTTCCCAGTACTGGTGCTAGTACACCAAGAACCAGAACCCATACCAGTCTTTGAGCCATGCATTCACCTCCCTAATCTGATTTGTCCTATGCCAGTTTGCACGTGGCTCAGATAATAATCCAGAGATTAGGACCTTTGAGGCTCTGCTTCTTAATTTGGTGCAAAGCTCCTCATTTTGACTATGCAGAACTTCCTTCTTTGTCCTGCCTATGTTATTGGAACCCACATGGACCACGATGACTGGGTCCTCCCCTTCCCACTGCAAATTCCTCTCCAGCCCTGAGCAGATGTCCTGAACCCTGGCACCAGGCAGGCAACACAGCTGTCTGGACTCACACTCTTTGCTGTGGAGAACAGGTTCAATCCCTCTGACTATACTGTCCTTTACTGCCACGACATTCCTTTTTTACTCCCCCTACTTGAATGGCTTTCTATACCACGATGCCATGGCCAGTTATCTCATGCACCCTGCAGCCTCACTCTCATCCAAACAGGCTGAAAAAACCTCAAACCTGTTGGACAATTGCAAAGGCCGAGGCTCCTGCGCTCTGGGTCCCCTTAACTGCCTCACCTGCAGTCACAACCTCCTGTCACTGACCACTGACAAAATCAGAAGACCTTATCCTAAGGGTTGTGACCGCCTCTTGAAATAAAGTGTCCAGGTAACTTTTCCCCTCCCTGATGTGCTGCAGTGTCCGCAGCTCGGTGAAATCCCTGCAGCTGCAAACACTTGCTGCAGATGTGTTTTCCCTGCATCTCACCAGTATCTAGAAGCACCCACAGCCTACAATCACAGCACATCACTTGCTCTGCCATCTCCAAATTGTATTGATTAATTAATAATTGCTAATTAATTTATAATTAATAAAGCCTATACATCCCAATAGGTTTTGGCACTGCCAGTAAACTTTACAATACTGATAAAACAATGCAGTGTTTACAACACTGATAAAACTTAGTTTCTAATAATACTGGTTACTGATTCACTTGCTCCTTCTGCTGCACCAAAATGAAAATCAAATACTGGAGGCTGAAAAAGAGTAAAAGTAAAAAACACCCCCTCGCTGCCCATCACCGAACACCCACTCAACACACTTTACATTTTGCTGTAAACATAACCTAAAGCACCTCTTTCCCCCTGTGCACCGAATTCCCACTTTGAACCAAATTCCCAATTACACTCACTCAGTCTCTGTCTCACTCAGGCAAAATCTCCCACACTGACCGTGCGCCCTTACTGGCCCTCACTGATCTTAAATAGGTGTCTTCTGATTCTCAATCCTCACACCAATGGGAATAGTTTCTCTCTGCCTGCTGTATCAAATTTCTTCTCGACCTCTTCTCCAAGGAGAACAGCCCCTAGCATCTCTAATCTATCGTAATCAAAGTCTCTCCTCATAGTTTACAATACCTCCAAGTTTTATGTCATCTTCAAATTTTGAAATTGGGCCCTGCACACCCAAGTCTAGGTCATTAATATCGAGCAAGAAAAGCAGCAATCTTAATGCCGATCCCTGTGGATTCCCACTGCATACCATCCTCCAGTTAAAAGAAAACTTTCACCACTATCCTGTTTCCTATCACTCAGCTAAAGTTGTACCCATATTGTCACTATCCTTTCTATTCAATAGGTTTCAGCTTTGCTGACAAGCCTGTTATATGGCAATTTATTATTTTTTTAGAAGTCCATGTACACTGTTGTGTATTGCACTGAGAAGACTAACACATGTTCAATTGTAGGCAGGCATTATTGAACTAACTTTATTTGCACCTCCCCACTGAAAGATCTTACAATATATGACATACACCAAATCAACCACATTACCTCATCAACCCTCTCTGTTATCTCAGTAAAAGTCTCAATCAAGTAAGTTAAACATGAGTAATGCTTAATAAATCCATGCTGGCTTTTTTTATTTTATCCACACTTGTCCAAGTGTTTGTTAATTTTGTCTCAGATTATCATTTCTAAAAGCTATCCTACCAGTGAGCTTAAACTGGCTGGCCTGTTGTTGCTTTGTTGTTTCTTACATCCTTTTTGAACTAGGGTGTAATATTTGCAATTCTCCGGCCATCTGGCACCACCCTGCGTCTAAGGAGGATTGGAAGATTGTGGCCAGTGCCTCTGCAATTTCCATCCTTACTTCCCTCAGTATCCCCAGATGCTTCCTATTGTAACTACTCTTTGGGCGGAATCATCTGTGCCCACTGGCATCGAGCATGTTCGGTGGCGTGAGCAGACAATATGGTGAAAAGGTCAAAAATTGGTTTCACGACGGCATGAAACCAGATTGCAATTGTCCGCTCAGCCCGTCAATGGCAGTCCGCGTTTCCCGCCATTGGACATCGGGAATCTCATTGTAATATACCAACATATCATTATAAGGTTAGCCCGCTGGACTCATCACACCCCCCCCACCCCAACTCCCGCTAGATCATCCACCCACATTGGTGTAATTGCACGCCGACCTGTTTCAGAACAGCATATAAAAGGCATGCGCTTGGTGGTCAGCAGCTTGAGGGGAACTCGGAAATGAATGCACAGTAATACTGTGGAGCACTCGCCTGTGAGACTTCAAGGTTGAGGCACGTTGTAGGGCAAAGGCTGCCATGCGATGGAGGTGACTTTGCGGGAGACAAATGGTGCCCTGCAGTTGAAGGTAGCGCACAAGCACATGCAGGGTGGGATGGATGGTGGGTGAGGGAAACATCCACACATTAGGGAAACCTATATAAAGTGACCATTCCTCTGCAGCTGAGACAGTTCAGGCGCAGTCACATTGATATGATTGTTGTCGAGTCTCTAGCTTATCTGCCCACTCAAGCAATGCAAAGGCATCAAAGTGTCACCAAGTGCTCCAGAGCTTTTTACACCTCGGGCACAGACTGCATACTAATGAGTGTTTTAATACACCACAGAACAGTTGGACGATTGGGCACGTTGTGCAATCTCCTTGCTAAAGCTGGCCATGGAGCAATCACTGGTGGAGGCTCTCACAGCCCCTTGCAATATCCCAGTTTGGATCAGTCTCCCCCATGGTTCAAGCTAACAGTGCAGCCTTGCAGCATGGGTTAGGAGAATGCCTGAGCTGAGAGCACAGCATGCAGTCCAATGGGCAAAGCTGCTGCCAGTCGGTCAGGTGGAGTGAGGCAGAGGAAGGTGGGGTTTCAGGCAGCCATGCAGCGGACTAATCACTGGCCATCGGAGTGGTCACCAGCCATCTCCAGGATGCATTATGGGGCCTTCAGGCTGAACCAAGAGAGAGGTCCTTAGTGTACCCATGCTAACCCACGCATCTCTCTCTTTCATCCTGCAGGAGGAGTACATCATTATAATGGAGCCTAGTGAACTAGCTGTATGCCTCCTGGCGTAGAGAGAGTAAAGACGACAGAGAAGAGAGCGACTGAGGTGTCGGGCTGCACAGAGAGAGGAGCAGCACCCTCTGGAAGAAGGGGCGGCTGGGGCTCCCACACAGACTGCCTAAGAGCCACAGCAAGCCATCGCTGGTCACCGCCTAGCTAGCCCCAGGGCCCATAGACGCCACCTTTCATCCCTGCAGATGACTGAGAACCAGTGACACCGAAGACCGCGCATGTCTAGGGAACTGGTCGATCACATGTGCCATCTACTGCAGGATTTGGCACCACATGGATATGGAGGGCATTCACTGCCAGTAGCTGTGAAAGTGACAGCAGTGCTCAATTTCAACACCAGTGTCCCTTTTCAGGGCTCCACAGGTGACCTCAGTGGGATATCACAAGCCTCCACCCACAAATGCATCCATGAGGTCACAGATGCCATCTTCATGAGGACACACAACTTTGTGCATTTCATCCGGGACCAAGAGAGCCAAGCTGCAAGAGTGATTGGATTTGCCCAGATCTCGGGTTTCCCACAGGAACAGGGTGCACTCATGTGATGCTCAGATCTCCATCACAACACACCATCAACTATGCCAACCACAAGGGATTCCATTCATTGAATATGCAGCTGGTGTGTGACCACCACAAACGCATCCTGCAGGTCTGCACACCATTTCCAGGGAGTGTGTACAACCCCTACATTCTCAGTTGACCATTGATCCCTGATGTCTTCCAGGGTCCACAGAGGCTGCAAGGATGGCTCCTCGGGGACAAGGGCTACCCATAGAGGATGTGGCTGATTACATCTTTGCGACGACCTCAATCTGCAGCAGAGCAAAGGTATAACGAGGTTCATGCTGCAGTTCGCAATTTGTTGGAGCAAACCATTGGGATTCTGAAAATGAGGCTCTGGTGCCTGGACTGGCCTGGTGGAGCCCTGCAATATAGACCACGGAGGGTGTCATATATTGTCATCTCCTGCTACGCCCTTTACAACCTGGTGCTGCAACGGGGAGAGGACCTGGCTGAGAAGAGATGCAGGAGCTGGAGGTCTCCTATGATGAAGAGGACGTTAATGATGATAAAGCTGAGGAGATCCTTGAAGGTGACAATGACAGCGATGAGGCCCTCGCACTGGCTAGATGAGGCAGATGCACTCAGGAGGCCCTCATAGTTGCTAAATCTGTGGAGGGTGATGACGATGTGCAGTGAGGAGACACCATAAGATCCTTACATTGCATCTATGAACTTTTGGCTCCAGTCTGTCTTATAGCAGCACACATACCCTCTGTGATAATGCTTCTGTCATGGAGATGCAATGGAGGCCCTAATAGTCACTCTATTGCAGGAGGATGATGACAATGTGCAGTGAGGGCATTCCATAGATCTTTGCATAGCCTCTGAGAATGTCTAACCCCTGTCTGGCTGAGGGCAGCCTGCTTGCGCTCTGTGATCAGGGTCATATCATAGAGATTCAGCCATGAAAATTTAAGTGCATCTTATTCTTTGACCGCCTTCAGCACCTGAGCCCTTCAGGGGCACTGCGTCAATGGTCACAGATATTGAAAAGATGGAGGCCAGCTCCACATTAAATATGCTGAGAGCACACAGAAAGAATGACAGAACTCTATGATGTCTTCCCACAACATTCTGGCAGCAATGGTAACCACTGTCAAGATGTAGGTATCAGTAATGTGTCCAATGAGGTGAGGCCGGACCATCGCTTTGGTCTGAAAGCTGCAAAAAGCACGGGGAAGAGGCCTTGGACTAAGACACCTGCCTTATCTTGTGCATAAAAGTCTGACTGACACAAACACTGCTTATCAGAACAAGGAGCAATAGGTAGGGAGACATTCTTGGAAGTTTATTGACAATAGTGCACATTATGTACAAGTGATTAACACCCATGCCCAGGCTGGGCTTGGCCAAGTTGGCCATTAACAGGTCCAGGCAGCAGGCTACCTAACTATCTCCCTCTTCCACGGCTATGTTTGCGGCTGGGTGTCCCTGGAGAGGGAGCATGTGGTGGCACATTGAGGCCTTCCGTGCTCGGTGGGCACCACAGGAACTGGGTGCCTTATAGAACCTGTTTTGATCATATTTTGATTTAATGTTGGTAAGTTTCCTTTGAATTTTGTCTTGTTTTTTCAGTTTCCCTTTAAGGAGCTGGTTTTACTTTATCCCTGATTTGGTTAATTTAGTTTAATTGTTTGAATCAAAAAACTACATCTTTCTCATTGGACACAGGTGCAACTCATTGCTGCTGCTGTTGCAGTTCTGTGCTGCTGGTAGGAGCTAGGATTAACTGCTCTTGCTGCTGTAGCTGTTTGAACTATTGTGTTGCTGCCTTCCGCAGGCTCCTTGAGACTTCTTCCATCCTCTGTATTGCTGCTGCCCAGGCAACATCAACAAGTATGGTATTGCTCCTGGGTCTGCAGGAGCCTGGAGCCTGCAAGGCCTGAGGCCATTTGTGGCCTGAAGAATTGATGGCAAGAGTCAGGAGGTTCTGTAGGATAGGGAGGCCAGGAGGCAAGGACTTTTCCTTAAGTAACACCTGAGATGGCTGTCTGGACATTTGTTTGGTGGGGGCAGAAGATGACCTTGTGCTTTGTGGGGGTTGGAAAAAAGACTTTTGCAGACACTTGGGGAGAAGGGTGGTGTGCGTTTGTTTACGACCTTGCCGCAGCCCCACACCCCCATCACTTCACCGGTGTCTAAGTCCAGATAGCCATGCTGACTGGTGAAGAGAGACAGTGCTGATTTCTGTGTGCCGGGCAGTGCCAGCTGACTGGTGAAGACATTGTCCTCTCCACGCAGGAAGAAGAGCGAGGCCCCCACCGTCCCCCCATCCCCCGCCCCCAGTCTACTCCCCTCTCCTCATGTGTCTCCCTGTCCTTTTTCCCCTCTCCCTCCTCTCCACTCCAGAGGGTGAGGTCATACCATCCTTTCCCTCTCTCCCGGGGGTGGGATATTTTTGAATGTTGAACTCGAGGTGGGTGTGGTTCAGCCCCTATAACAGCGACAGGATTGCCTATAGCCATGCCTTCCTGGGCAACTGTGGAGGTGGTGCTGTCACCGGTGGCAGGGCCCCCTAATAAAACATATGCGGGAGTAGCTGCTTCTGCAGCCCCTGCTGCTCCCGCGGCCCTGTCAACCTTTTGCCTCCTTACTAAGACCCTGGGTGTCAAGTGCCACACCCACCCCAAAATGACCATTGAGGCATGCGTTAAGGCGTTAGCTGGGGTTGTTGTCCCCTCAGCTGTAATTGCCGCCTCAAAAATGTACGGCAAAATTATAATTTTCTTGAGGTCGGAGTGGGCAGTGCACCTGGTCCTTGAAAAAGGGCTCACTCTGGGCAGGACTTATCTGGCGTTGGACCCCTTGGAGGCCACCGCCCAGAGGATCATAATTTTCAACGTCCCTCCCTTTGTTCCCAGTGAGCTCCTTCTCCCCTGCCTCCATCAACTGGAGGAGGATAGGTGAGAAGTCGTACCGATCCCACTCGGCCTCAAAAATGCGGCCCTCCGTCATATGAATGCCTTCCGGCACCAGGTATTCATCTGCCTGGCCCGGGAGGAGTACACAGAGGAGAGTTTCACTGTGGCATATGAGGGGGCCACCTGCAGAGTCTTCAGGGCTGCAGATGGCTTGTGGTGCCACGCCTGCAAGAGGTGGAGCATGTCTGTTAGAACTGCCTTGCCTCCAAGGCTGCCAGCACCATCCAGGCAGCCGCCACCATCACTCCTCCCCCCACCACTAATCCTTCTTCCTCCCCGGAAGGGGAGGTGCTGCCGGCACCCGAGAGGTGGAGGGAGAGACCCCGCGCTGTAACAAGATGTGGAGGAAGACTTGCCACCTGGAGGTGGCCCCCCAGACCCTCCAAACCTACCCTGATCCCCCGACACCTGAAAACACTGGCTCAGGGGTTAAAAACATCACCCGACCCTGGTGACGTGTCTCTTATGCTCCTGGGCCCTTTTGTGCCTCAGTGCCATGTGCTGGGCCTGGTGTCGTCCTTGCGCTGGTTCCCGGGTCCAGTGGCGATGGGGCGCGCAATCCGAGCGGTGGTCGTCCTAAAGAGGATAAACCAGCCAAAACCCCAGACGGCAGACCATCCAGAGGAGTTGGAGGAAGCAGGGGAGGCCTTGGAGATGGAGGTCTCCCCATCCCCTTGCCTAACCTGGAAGAGAAGCCATTCCTCGGTGCATGGGGGGGCCAGGGGGGGATATCACCACTTGTGAGGTCGGAACTGTCTCCCCCCCTACCCCCCAGTGAAAAGGTGGTGGCATCTCCGCCTGCATGTCCTCACTCTGCCCTCTGAAGGGAGCCCAAATCCCCAACCTCTTGCTGCGGTCCCCTGAGCTGGACCACTCGGGGGTCAGTGAGCTTATCGCCCTTGCGTTGGTGCCCCACCCCGACCCACCTTGTACCCCTGAGATGCCATTTGGCCCACCAGAGGACTGCAGCAGTCCATTCATGGTCCCAAAAGCTGGGTCATCAGGCGGTGGTGGTGAGGAAGGCCTCCCCGTTCCCTCCCAACCTTTAGCACCGGGTTCTTCCATTGTAGGTCTGGAGCTTTTTCCAGATTCGCTGGGCAACCTGATGCCGGTGGGGGAGCAGGGCTCTGAGTCACCACAGCCCTTTGGCCCATATCCCCAAGAGGAGACCAGAAAGGACCCCTCTGCCCTTGATCTTGATGGTGGGATCGAGGTGGAGAAGGAGCCGACTGGCAGCTCTGAACCAGTCCCCGAACTCGATACAGGGAAGGGGCTGGAAGCTGGAGGCGATGACCTGAAGGAGGATGGGGTTTCGGTGGTGAGCACCGGGGACGACTTAGAATCATTGTCAGGCGAGGTGGTGGATATCCCCTGGTGCCCTCCACTGATTCTCCACTCATCCCTTTACAGGAGCTCCAGGATTTTCTAGCAAGTAATTGCAGTCGCCAAGATATGGTCCAGTCAGCCCTGGACCGGTGGCATTCTTTTCCTCGTAGGCTGGTCTCCCCGCGAGGCCCTCAAGGCCCTTGGGCTGGACTGGAATGCTAAGAGGAAGGTCCACACATTTCTTGCTGGGCTCCTGAAAGAAAGGAAGGATTAAAATAGTCTTCTTTTTACACTAGGCGTGGTGATGGTAGCACATACTTTTGATAATGAAGACTACCATAGCTAGCCTCAACATCAACGGCAGCAGGGATGCACAGCGCAGGTTCTAGAACTTCTCAGTCCTAAGGGATGGGAAGTATGTGGCGTGCTTGCTGCAGGAAACCCATACCATTCTGGGAGATGAAGCTACGTGGCTCCTGGAGTGGCGAGGTGGGGTCTACATGAGTCACCTAGCCTCCAATTCTGGTGGGGTGGCTATCTTGCTGACTCCACATTATTAGCTGGAGATCTTGGGGGGTCAAGGAACCAGTGCCAGGCCAGTTGCTGCACCTTACTGCGCACCTAGAGGGCTCGGCGCTTCACTTTGTGAATGTGCACGCTCCCCTGGGTGTGCAGCAGCAAGCGAGTTTCTTTGAGGAAGTGTCCGCTCATCTTGGCTCCATTGACGTGGGCGTCCAGAATCAACCACCTTTAAGTTTCCAAGGCGTTCATGTCCTGCATTCCGTCGACTTCTGTGCAGCAAGTGGCCTGTATGGAGCACCGCCTGGTGTGGGTGGAACTCGTTCCATTCTGTGCTCGGAAGGGGTCCACATACTGGCACCTTAACAACCTGCTGCTGGAGGACGAGCGGTTCCTGGACTCGTTCCGTCATTTCTGGGCCGGCTGGAGAAGGAAGTGGATAGGCTTCCCCTTCTTGAGGCTGTGGTGGGTCATGGACAAGGCTCAGTCTGCATCTTCTGGATATTGCAAGGGGGTCGACAAAGAGGCAGAAATCCAGGGTCAAGGAGTTGGAGAAGGAGGTGCTTGACCTGGAGGCACGTCTCCATCAGCCCAATGTGAACCCGGCCCTTCATCTGGCGTATGAAGAGAAGAAGGGCGCACTGCAGAACCTGCAACTCATCAGGTCCTGTGGTGTATGTGTAAGGTCACGGATCCAAGGACCTGGACCGGGGCTCCCCCTTCTACTCACTGGGAAAAATGGCACAGGGTCTGTCAGCAGCTCCTTACGCTGCTGGCCGACGATGGATCCCTTGTCTCGGATCTGGAGGGCATCAGGGTTGTTGCTAAAAACTACAATGCTGCCCTGTTCCCTCCGGATCCATCCAGCAAGGTTGCTCACAGTGTTTTGTAGGAGGACCTGCTGCAGGTCGACCCGGAGGGCGCCGGAAAGCTTCACTCCCCTATAAGTCTGGGGGACTGACCAGCGCCCTCGACAGTTTCTCCAGGGGCAAGTCCCAGGCATTGGAAGAGTATCATGACCGGGCAGATGCCCCTCTCGTGGTGCAGGGCTGTCATTGCCCTGCTGCCTAAGAAGGGGCAACTCCGCCAACTTAGGAACTGGCGCCCAGTCTCACTCCTCAGAACAGATTACAAGATCTTTGCCAGGACAATGCCTTCTCGCCTTGGCACCCTGCTGGACCACATGATCCACCCTGACCAGTCCAACACCGTCCTGGACCATACCATATTTGATAACATCCATCTGGTTCGGGACATCATCCACTTTTCCCAGAGGACCGGTCTGTCGAGTGCCTTCCTGCCTCTTGACCAGGAGAAGGCGTACAACTGGCTGGATCATGAATACTTATTCCAGACTCTATAGGCGTTCGGGTTCAGGATGCACTTTGTTGCCTGGATCCGACTTCTGGTACAGTGCCGCAGAGTGTCTAATTAAGGTTAATGGGTCCCTGATGGCACCCCTTCTCTTTGGGAGAAATTGCCCTCTGTCTGGCCAGGTGTACACTATCCACGTGGAGTCTTTCCTGCGCCTCTTGCGGAGGAGGTTGTCGGGATTGGTTCTGTGCGGGCCAGGCATCGGCGTGACCCTCTCGGCTTACGCCGATGAAGTGCTCCTCATGTTCACAGACCTGGCTGACCTGCGGAGGATACGCGAGTGCCAGGAGGCCTACTCTGCCGCATCCTCTGCCAGGATCAACTGGAGCAAGTGTTCTGGACTCCTGGCTGGTCAGTAGCAGATAGATCCCCTACACGAGGAGCTCAGGCCTTTCGCTGGAACAGGGCCAGCCTCCTGTACCTGGGGGTCCACCTCTGCCCTGCTGAGAAATCCTGGCCGGCAAACTGGGAGGAGTTGGAGCCCAAAGTCACCACTCATTTGCGGCGCTGGACAGGACAGCTCCGAGTGCTGTCTTACTGGGGTTGACGGCTGGCCGTAAACCAGCTGATTGCCACCATGTTGTGGTACTGGTTGGTCATTTTGACCCCTCACCTGCATTTTGTCACAAAAATCAGGGACAAAAGGCTGCACTGGGTCGCTGCTGAGATTCTGAATCTCCCGTTAAGGGTGGGCAGTCAGGCACTGGTGTGCCTACTCATTCAGGTAGCGACTTTCTGCCTTCAGGCCCTGCAGCAATACCTTTACATCGAGCCCCCTCCAAGATGGTGTGCCCTGGCAATGTACTTCTTCTGCCAGGCGCACGGCCTGAATTGTGACATGCACCCCCTGTTGGTAGACCTGAGGGGCCTTCATGGTTCCCTTCAGGAGTTGCCCATCTTTTACTAGGACCTGATCAAAGTCTGGAATATGGTTGCCGCGTGACACAGCACTCTGCCGTCAGGATTATTGGCTATCATCAGAGAGCCCCTGCTCAGGAATCCACACCTCCGCCCTTTTCAGTGGCTGGCAGAGAGGAGGGCTGTGGCTGCCAGGGTGACCGGATCGGGGATGTGCTCGGTGGCGGAGGAGTGAGCTGGATGATTCTCCAAGAGTTGGCGCAAAGTGCGCTGGTAACGTCCGGCTCGCGGCCAATGCCATCCAAGACTTTAGGATGGTCGTGCTTGGCCCTGACGTCATACTGGGACTTGACATGGCACAGGTGTGTGGTGATCTTCCGTCCGAGCGTACCCCTGTTCGGATGGGATTCCACATTGGCCCCAAGCCCTGAACACTCCCTCAGGAGCTATTGCCTTGCAACCTGATTCACCTCGTGGAAATGCCCTCTGTGCCCTTTAGCATGGCATGGAAGAGTTTCCTGTATGGGCTGCTGCTGCACACCCTTTACTTCCTTGCCCTTGCCTGCTGCCCGGACACGCCTCGTGTGCCTTGTGGCCGTCCTGCAGCACAGGTTCCCAGTGGGGGACCCACTTCGGGTGTGTCCTCCCATTTTCCATCGGGGAACTGGAGTGGAGGATGTTGCATATAATTATAGGAAGTGTCGGCTCACGGACTCCCAAGATGCTTCCATCTTTTGCAGCCTTGTGGAGCCCGTGAACCAATTGTATGTTGGTTGTTGCAGGTTGCATCTCCTTTTTAGTTTCTTGAAAAACTGTTACTATTGTTTTGTTTGCACTTTAGCCCCAAGCCCCTGCTCTACGGGCACCCAGTGTGGAGAGGGGGCTGGGAGGGAGGAGGACCACCTTGTGAATCTGCTCCTGGGCTTGGCCAAGTTGGCCATTAACAGGCCCAGGTAGCGGGCGATCAAGGGTGTCGTCCAACCCGACTGTTTGCCCTTCTTCCGCGACTATGTTTGCGGACAGGTGACCCTGGGGAGGGAGCATGTGGTGTCCGCCTGCACTGCCGAGGCCTTCCATGCTCGGTGGATTCGGTGGGCTTTTATCGGCTCCTTTAATCACATTTTGGTTTGATGTTTGTAAGTTTTCTCTGAATTTTGCCTTTTGTTTTTGCAGTTTCCCTTTAAGGGCTGCTTTTACTTTGTCCCTGATTTTCTTAATTTAGTTTAATTGTTTGACTCAAAAGGGTTACATCTTCTTAACCTTCCTGACCCTGCTGCTACATCTTGCTGCTCCCTGGACATTCACTGCACGGTGGTGGCAGCTTGCTGACTGCTTCGCCCTGTGTGTGATGACCTTGACGGGCGTTCTCTGGAAGGCGGTGGTGAAGCAGCCCTGGCCTGCTTTCGTGCTCCTGCTGTGTGGCAGTGGCATGCTCTTTGAGGTACGGAACTGGAGCTGCTGGGGTCACAGGAAGAGGAGATTCGAATGGGCTGGATACCATAGAGTCACCTGGGTGGATGGCCCCAGGGTGTGCACCTGCTCAGATTTTAAATTACTTAAAAATCAGAAACCTTTATTGTTAAAAAGCCAAGTTATTTAATTTTAACTTTTATTAATTAATGCAACATTGTACTTAAATGATAAATTATTGAATTGGCTTTAACGTTATATTAATTAATTGGTCTAGTTTTAATTCAGAAATTTAAAGCCTACCAGCATACTCGCCCCACAGCCGATGACATCAGGGCAGATGGTGGAATTTGAATTCAATAAAAACCTGGAGTTGAAAGTCTAGAGATGACCATGAAACCATTGGTCATGGTCGTAAAAAACCATCTGGTTCACTAATGTCTGCCACCCTCACTAGGTCTGGCCTATGTGTGATGCCAGATCCGTAGTAATGTGGTTGACTCTTAAATAGCCTAGCAAGTCTCTCACTCAGTTGTATCAAATTGCTAAAAAGTCAACAAAAAAGGAATGAAACTAAGCGGACCACCTGCCATCAACCTAGGCACTGAAAACTTCAAAGTCCTCCTTACTAACATCTGTGGCCTTGTGCTGTTTCACAAATGAGTCGAGCAACAGTCTGACATAATTATATTCACAGAATCATACATAAAGTCATAGATTTATAAAGCTCATAAACAGGCCCTTCGGCCCATCGTGTCTGTGCTGGCCATCAAGCACCTATCTATTCTAATCCCATTTTCCAGCAATTGGCCCACAGCCCTGTATGCTATGACGTTTCAAGTGCTCATCTAAATGCTTCTTAAATGTTGTGAGGGTTACTGCCTCTACCACCCCATCAGGCAGTGTGTTCCAGATTCTAACCACCTCCTGTGTGAAAAGAGTTTTCCTCAAATCCCCTATAAACCTCCTGCCCCTTACCTTAAATCTATGTCCTCTGGTTATTGACACCTCCGCTAAGGGGAAAAGTTTCTTCCATCTACCCTATCTAAGCCCCTCATAATTTTGTATACCTCTGTCAAGTCCCCCATCTTCAGCCTTCTCTGCTCTGAGGAAAACAACCCTAGCCTATCCAGTCTGCACAACTGAAACGCTTCAGCCAAGACAACATCCTGGTGAATCTCCTCTGCATCCTCTCCAGTGCAATCACATCCTTCCTATAATGTGGCAACCAGAACTGCACACAGTACTCCAGCTGTGGCCTAACTAGCATTTTATACAGCTCCAACATAACCTCCCTGCTCTTATGTTCTATGCCTCGGCTAATAAAGGCAAGTATCCCATTTGCCTTCTTAAGCACCTTATCTACCTGTGTTGCTGCCTCAAGGATCTATGGACATGTACACCAAGGTCCCTCTGATCCTCTGTACTTCCTTGGGTCCTACCATTCATTGTGTATTCCCTCGCCTTGTTAGTCCTCCCAAAATGCATCACCTCACACTTCTGAGGATTGAATTCCATCTGCCACTGCTCTGCCCATCTTACCAGCCCATCTATATTGCCCTGTAATCTAAAGCTTTCCTCCTCACTATTTACAACACCACTAATTTTCATGTCATCTGTGAATTTACTGATCATACCTCCTATGTTCACGTCTAAATCATTAATGTACACTACAAACAGAAAGAGTCCTAGCAACGATCCTTGCAGTGCACTGTTTGTCACAGGCTTCCAATCACAAAAGAACCTTTGACCATCACCCTCTGCCTCCTGCCACTAAGGCAATTTTGAATCCAATTTGCTAAATTGCCCTGAATCTCATGGGCTTTTACCTTCTTGACCATTCTCCCACGCGGGACCTTGTCAAAAGCCTCAGTGAAGTCCATGTAGACTACATCAACTGCACTACCCTCATCTACACAACTAGTCACCTCCTTGAAAAATTCAATCAAATTTGTTAGTCATGGGGCAGAATTTTCACCTCAGCAGGTGGGGGAGTGCGATGATGTTGGGTGAGCATCCCGACGTCAATGCGCAGGCTATCAATATTCGGTCGGCGGGCACACGTGGGAATCGGCAGCGCGCCCGCTGGCAATTAGAAAGCCTATTAAGGCCATTAAATTATTAATTAACTTAAAATTTTCACTGCCCATCCAAACTTACGTTTGGTGGGCAGGCGAAAAGGCCAAACAGCCTTTGCACTTTTTAGGAAACCTCATCCACAGATGGGATGTGGTTTCCAACAACAAATAAAAATAAACTAAAAAATTTAACATCTCACTCATAACATGTCCCTGCCCATGTGACAGTGTCACATGAGAGGACATGTTTTTTAACATTTAAAAATTCTTAATTTTTGTTTTTCAGAACTCTTCACCTCCTTGAGGCAGCTCTGTGCCTTGGGGAACTTTTCCAGTGGGCACTTGCGTGCATGCACAAAGTTACTCGTTCACTCTCCTCCCCCAATGCACAGGTAGCGCTGAGTGCTGCAGCACATGTTTCACAATAGGTGGACCTTAATTGGCCCACCAGCGTGAAATCGCGGTCCGGCCCTGATGGCAGGCAGCAGTCAGGTTCCCGACCGCCCCCCCACCCCTGCCTGTCAAAGGCAGAATTCTCCCCCTGTAAATCCATGCTGACTCTCGCTGATTAATCCCCCCTACACTTTCTATACTCCTCTAATTCTGTTGGACATCTGCTAAAGGGTGTTACATGAAGTGCTCATTTTGCCTCCAGGTTACACATTCTATGTTTATAGGGTAAACATTCCCTCAATTCTTCCAGGGACAACAGATTTCTTGCAATCCTAGCACATTGTTGTGATGATTCCTTACTGCTGTATATAGTTCCCCCACCATAAACCATAGTATTCAGCTAATATTTATTATACATAAGCAAATTCATTTATGGGATGTGAGCATCACTGGCTAGACCAGCATTTATTGTCCAACCCTAATTTCCCTTGAGAAAGTGAGAGTGTGCTGACCTCTTGAACCGCTGTAGTCTAAGTGTTGCAAGAATACCCACAGTGCTGTTGGGGAGTTGCAGGATTGTGACCTAGTAACAATGAAGGAACTGTTTTTTTTTAATTAATAAAACTGTCTTCTTAATTAAATGCTTGAAACATCCCAATTGAGATAGTCATTCAGTCTTGTTGTGGGTGGTTTTCCTTTCCTGTACCTGGGTAAAACCCAGATCTGAAGGTGAGGAAAAGGAGTGGAGACATATAATGCTGTGTCTATATGCGTTTATGTTTTCCCAGGGGTAGAATTTTCGGCTCGGCGAGAGGGGGAGGGGCCCGCTTGCTGAGGTGTAAAATGACATGAAGTAACATTGAGCGTCTGTCCTGACTTCACCGCACTTCATTTAGATTTTCAGTTCGGCGGGCACACAACCAACTACAGGCCCACCAAACTGTCAAAGACCTATTAAGGCCATTTAACAATCAATTAAATCATTGACCTGAGCTGCCCATCCAACCTTAAGGTTGGTGGGCAGACGAAGATCCCAGGTGGCCTTCTCATTTTTCATGGAACCTCATCTATAGACAGGATGAGGTTTCATGAACCTTTTTAAAGTGCTGGAAAAGATTTTATTAACATTAATGGTCATGTCCCAGCTCATGTGACAGTTTCATATATATGATGGGACATGTCCTTAAAATTTTTTTCTCCCTTTATTCAATCTTTTATATATGAAACTAATCTCCCTGAGGCAGCTCCGTACCTCAGGGAGATTTCTGCACTCTCTCACGCACATGCACAAAAGAGCACAGGCCCTGACTCTCCCTCTTCCTCTTCCCCCCCGCCCGCTTAGGGAGCGCTCAGGGCTTCCGGGTGCGCATCATGCTGGGCCAGCCTTAATTGGCCCCCCCACGTAAAATGGCGGCACCCAGCTGATCAGAGGCAGCGATCGGCTGCGCATCTGCTCTCACACAGCCCCCTCCATTGGGGAGAAAATTCTCCCCCAGGAATTCTGGTAATTTTCTGAAGGGGCATTCCAGCATTTCCCATCTGGAGCAAATAAATTGGCCTCATTCCCCAAATGTAAAATTGCCAGGAGAAGTTGGGCAAATGGCTTTGAACTTGATACCCCTCCATCAGGGAATGTGAGAAGGACAGTCGATATGGCAAGGGAGGCCTGATAAGGCAAGTATAATTTTTTTTTACAGCATCCTCAGTGATCTCCAGTTTTAGTGCTCATCTAGTTCCTACTTTAGGCCTCCAGCCAGAAGCCCCCAAAGTCAGCAATGATCTTACTATTCGTAGATGATAGGTTTAGGATTTTGGGCAGAATTGTCCCAGATTTGTGGTAGCGGCCGAGTAAAATGATGTTTTACCCACCAGCCGCAATGGCGGTTTCTCATGCCGTATCTTCCCAAATTTGCCGCATTAATTATACATTCCCGGGAAACATTCCGTTTCCATGGCGGGCAGGGTCTCATTTGCCTGCCATTTCATCACCTCACCACTTTTCACGCCGGGTGCCACATTTAAAGTGCAGCCACACGCAAACCTCTGTGCTTTCAGCGCAGGACAGCCACATGGAAGACAGGATGGCCCCGAAAGGCAAAAAGATTGCAGTCACCTGCTTCGGTGACATGTCCCTCGAGCACCTTTTGAACACCGTGGGGGCCTGCCATGATGTCCTCTACCCCCACTCTGGCTGCAGGATGGGCAGCTGCATCACCAATCCAGCATGAGAGGTGATGGCAGTTGTGGTCAATGCCGATGCCCTGCAAAGGAGGACAGCCATCCAGTGCCGAAAAATGGTCTCATCCATTCTGCCAGGGTAACTCGCTTTTCCCATCACTCTCAACTCTCACACTTACAAATCCGTCACATATCCACAGGGATTTCACACCTCAAGGGACAACAACACTAACTCTCACACACACCCTCACATCTCCATCAGGCTCATACCCTCTCGAGCTCGCATCCTCATCCTGTCCATGGCTCCGCTCACCGCACAAACATTCCATGCAGTGCCATGCGTCCTGCTCACAATTTCTCCATCTGTTTTCATGCAGGAGAAGCTTGCTTACATCACCAGGAAGACATCCCAGACCAGGGGTGGGGCGGCCCACATTAGGCCCCTCACTCACTTTGAGAAGTGTGACATCGTGCTGACTGGTGATGACATGGACCATGCCTGTGGTGACAGTGAGGTCAGTGGCAAACACCCTTGTGAGGATCGTGCACCACGTCATCCCTCTCTCAATGCAAATGTGAGTGCTCTCTCTCTTGGTTTTGATTCTGTTGCCACACAATACTTTTCTCTACTTTGGTTCACAGGGAGCTCTGCCAAGCAACTGACACCCTTAGCCAGCCAGTCCCTCAGCTCCATTCACATCCTCACCTCCAGCCAAGAGGACACCTCCTTCAATGAAGAACTGGAAATAGCAGCCTGGAAGACCTGTCACATCTCTTACTCACACCCTGCACCAGCGCAGAGACATGCACCTCAGTGGGACCTAGATCTAGAGCAGACTTGGGTTCAAAATCTGGTGGTCACTGCACGAACACATGTCCACAGCAGGAGGAGGCAGGTTCGGCCAAACTCCCTGGCACTCGGAGGACTGTTGGGGAACAGGTACCTGTCAGGTCAGACTCCGATGACGAGCCCCTGGACTTGGCCTTCCAAGTTATCCTGGAGGGTCAGCAGAAGGTGTGGGAGCATCACGCAGAGCTGTTGGAAGTCCTCAACGGAGTGGCACATAAGTTGGACAAGTGCATCCACCTGCTCTCTGATGAAGTGGTGCCCAGATGTGCGTGTATTAAGGTCTCGATGGGGAGGATGGCGGATACTATGGAGACCCTGGTCCAGCAGACTGTGGAGAGTTGTGCAGACCTGCTGTCCCTCGCTGTAGCCATGGGTGAGTTCCTGTAGTGGCAACGCGAGCGGGAATCAAGGCACTTTGATGTCCCTGCAGGTGCTCCTTCTCCTCAAGGATTCAGGCTGGGACATGCGAAGGGAGGAAGTGTGGCAGCTGGACACCCCTGGGTCATCCACTCAGGATTCTCAAGAGGTTATCCTCTCCCTCTTAAGCCCCCTTTGCCTGTGAGCCCTTCAACCTCATCCTCTGTCACCGTAGAAGAAGCAGCTGGCCAGCTGGAGGGAGAAGTGTGTATGTGGCAGGGCCTTTCAGAGACCTGTGCAAGCACCCTCCCACACACGCAGATCCTTCGAGTATCATACTCACCTCAATGTCCTCAACATTTTGAATGCTGCCTGCTGGGGTTCTCTTTCAGTTGCCATCTGAGCTGACCTGATCTCGCCCACCATGACTGTCGTTTCACTTTCAGTTTGGATAGCATGGTCTGGATTCGCTTTTTTGTAAGCTCCCTGGATCTTTCCCCTTCCCCAGTCACCCATTTCCTTTTCCCCCAATACAGTTGAACCCTCTGGCATCACCCTCCACCTCCCCTCCACGATCTGCCAGCCACAACACTTTTCCTTCGGTGATGTTCAGGTGAATGTGCACGTTCCCTTCCTTCCTGAGAATCCCTCCCCCATCCGAATTCACCTCCCCAACCTCCTCCTTCCCACTTCCAGTGCCCATGTCTGTTCCAAGTCCCCACCAACCATCCTCGCTGTCCTTTCTACTGTTACCATCGAACCCTCACCCTCCTACCCTACTGCCTCACACTGCCCTCAGTCATTCTCACCATTCCCTCATACCACACTCACCCTCAGTTCACTCCCCAGGAGGCTGTCATGTGCCATCCCTTGCACATTCACGTGGACAACACCTCCCTGGGGACCCCTTCCCCCTTGGAACTCCTTCCCCCCTTGGAACTCCTTCCTCCCCCAGGACTTCCATCCACTGGGTCCCCCCTCTGACCCCTCCCCAGACTCCAACCCCGCTTAGTGTTTCCCCCTTCCTGACTCTTTCAGACAACCTTACTTCTTCCGCCATGCTTAGTCCTTCCCCCTTCCCGACTCTTTCCTCCAACCTTACTTCTTCCTCCAACATTACTCCTTCCCCCTTCCCGACTCCTTCCTCCACCCCTACTTCTTCCCCCAGCCTTACACCCCCCGCACTCTTTTTTCTCTTCTCTGCACTCCTTCTCCCCTCCGAACTTATTCCCTTACACCTACCTCCCCAGTTGCTGTCTTCTCCCCTGTTGCTCCCTCCTCCCCCTCTGCATCACCTCTTCCCTTTCAACCTCCCCTTGACACCTTCATTCACCCCTCCGAACCTTGTCCCATCCTGAAACCTTCATTTTCCCCCTCCCAACCTCACCCCCTCACCAATTCCTTTCCCAGTCGATCATAGACATTCCTCTCCCACCCCCCGGTACACCTTCCTCTTCCAAACACATTTGGACCTTTCTGTCCATCCCCTCAGCTATCATCTGTTGTGAGCAACCCCTCAAATGGTGACTGCAACTTCCGTGAGCTGCTTCACAACAGAGCCATGTCCATGAGAATCCACCCAGAATGCCATGGACGTTCATCCATTGTGCTGTTGCTGCCGGCCTCCAGTATCCTCTGCTCCTTGGATGTCTGCAATGTGAGCAAAGCCCTGGCAGTATGTTCTGACTTCTGCATGTCACACTTGTCAAGCTGTGTTCTGCACCAGCGTGCAATCACGCCGACGTGGGTGGACGATCTAGCGGGGGAAGGGGTGAGGGATAATTCTGGCAGGCTGGCCTTATAATGATATACAGATGTATTACAATGAAGTTCCTGACGCCCAATGGCAGGCAACAAGGCCCGCTGTCAATGGGCTGAACGGAAGATGGCCAATGACGTTGTGAAACTGATTTTTGGCCTTCTTGCGATCTTGTCGGCTCATGCACGCCCAATGCCAGCAGGCACGGATGATTCCACTCTTTGAGGCAAACATAGAAAAGTCTAAGAAGGTAAATTTATTATGAGGGGAAGAGCAACAATGTGGTCTTGAACACTGTGTCATTCAGTCTATTTTGCAAGTATAAAGTTGCTGGTTACCATTATAGTGAACACATTTTGGAGGTCAAGGGTGAGTTAATCCTTTACCAGTTACATAGAAGGTACAGCATGACACCAAAGTACAAGATTATTCTTGGTGGAGTTTAGCAAACAGTAATACCAGGGTTTATAGTTTATGAGTTTTACAGGAATAGTCCAACAGTATGCCAAATGGACCCAATCCCATCTTGATAAGTGTCTGCCAAAATCTACTATATTCCTGTGACTTAATTCCTATTGGCTCAGGTCTGCATTTTAATTTAAGATCATATTGGAAAAGTTCCCACGTTATGGTGACAAATTTTTCTTACCACTGTATTAAGCTTGATGTTGTACAATGATGTGCACATTTATTTCTTCACTGCATTTGTGCTGGCTATGTCATTGTTGCAACTATACATCTCATTACTTAAAAATATATGTCAATGGACAATCACCCTTAAATCCACCTAGCAGGCACATGAATAGCTCAGCTTTCTTCTTCTTGTTCTTCGAATTAAAAACAAAAGGGACAATATCCAAGTCCGAGAATGCTACTGAATTACTGCGGATGTAAAAAAAATGTTCATTTCTTTCTTCAAAATTACAGAAGAGCAATTTTGGCATCTTGCACCATTTTATGTCAATCTCAGATCATTTAACAGATTCTATGCAAACAGCAACACTGGTGAGTAATTTTTGTAACAGTCTTACCAAAACCTTTGTTTTCAAGTGCTTTAAATAGGTACGAATCCAAAATTACAGCCATCAGCTTTGTTCCAAAGTGTAGTTTAGATTTTCCGATTGAGGTAACCAGCCTATAGCTAACATGGGTCAGAAAATGATGGTCAAGTTCTGCCGAGTTTGCAGAAGGCCACATACCTCAGCACAGGCAAGACCATCTTTGAAAATGGTGACACGGCTGAGCATTTGCATGATGCTGATGATGAGACCACAGAGTTTGCTGGGTACGTGTGCTAAGTCCTACAGATGCAATTACCAGCCTAATGGTAAATGTAGGAAATCCAGCTCTGGTCCCTGTTGATCTCTTTGCCATCTTCTATGTGAAAGATGAAATAATGCAATTGATGTGTTTTCAAAATAATTCCCATTATTAATTTTAAATTATCCTGCCAACTTGAGAGGACATTGTCAAAGTTCTCTCTAAGCAATGCATGCGTGTGTCTGTGCAGCGATTATGAAGCTACCACACAGGCTGCTAACAAGCTGTTCCCTTTAAAATACCACATGTGCATGGCCAGTAAAAGAATTTATACAACTGAACCCCCCCCCACTCCGAATCACTCACACTGATCACCCCTTCTGACCATTCCCCTGACGCCCCTGACTACTCCCGGCTCCATCTGATACCCCCCAACCCCACACACTTCCCCTGACCCGACCTGACTAGCCCGACCCAACTTCCCCCCTCAACCGACGACTCACCTTACCTACTTGCCACCCTACGCACCTCACCGACTACTCACATCACCCACCTGCTACCTTATGTACCTCATCTACCTACTCACCTGCCACCCTTCCCACCTCACTCACTTACCCTCCTCGCTCACCACACCTACCTATCAACCTAGCTACCTGCCACCTTACTTACCCATCACTGTGCCTACCTGCCACATTACTCACCTCACCCACCTACTACTCTACCCACCTGCCACCCTACCCCTTATCTCCTTACCTATGCCCTTGCCCACTTTCCTTACCTACCCTACCCCCCTCACCTCACCCCCTTACCCATTTACTTTACACAATTACCTTCTCTCTGTAGTTGTTTTCAAAGCTGCTTTGGGACACGCAAAGTCTTTACTTACCAGAATACAGCAGCTCATGCTGAGATGGGTGTGGCTTCTCTGCGGATACTTTGCATTGCTCCCTACAAGGTTTTCTGCAATGGGTCAAACGTGAAGCATCCTCCATTATAAGATTGCTCAGAAAAATTAGAGGAAAGCAAGCATGCATTTTTTTTCTTACTGATCAGGGTTGGAAATGGTTACCGATCCTGATAGGGAGATCTTGGCATATGTGTTTCAATTAGGTCACCTCTCGTTCTTCTAAACTCTAATGAATATAGGTCCAACTTTCACAACCATTTTTCTTAAGACAACCCCTTCGTCCCAGGAATCAACCTAGTGAACATTCCCTGAACTGCTTGCAATGCAAATATATCCTTCCTTAAGGAAGGAGACCAACGCTGTGCACACTACTTTAGGTATGGTCTCACCAATGCCCTACACAGTTGTAGCAAGACTTCTTTACTTTTATGCTCCATCAGCTTCTAATAAAGTCCAACATTCCATCTGCCTTCCTAATTACATGTTGTACGTGCATCTGACATTTTCTGATTCATGTACAAGGACACCTAGATTCCTCCGTACTGCAGCATTCTGCAGTCTTTCTCTTAAATACAGTTCTGGTTTTCTATTCTTCTTGCTAAAGTAGGCAACTTCATTTTTTCCTACATTATACTCCATATGCAAAATGTTTACCCTCTCACTTAATCTATCTATATCCCTTTGCAGACTCTTTGTATCCTCCTCATAACCTATTTCCCTACCTATCTTTGTATTGTCAGCAAATTTGGCTACAATACAGTCAGTTTCTTCATTCAATTTATTAATATAGATTGTAAATAGCTGAGGCCCCGGCATTGATCCCTGTGGCACCAATTACAGTTTGCTAATCTGAAAATGATTCATTTATCACAACTCTGCTTCCTGTTAGTTAGCCAATCTTCTATCGATGCTAATATATCACCCCCAACACCATAAATTCTTATCTTATGCAGTAACCTTGTATGTGGCACCTTATCGAATGCCTTTTGAAAACTCAAATACACTATATCTACTGGTACACCTTTACCCACCCTGCTTGTTAAATCCTCAATGAACTCTAATAAATTTGTCAAACATGATATCTCTTTCATACAATCAGGCAGAATCAACTTGTTTTCATTATGATTTTCTAAATGTCCTGTTATTTCCTCCTTAACAATACATTCTAGCATGTTCCCAATGATATTAGGCTAACTGGCCTTTCCTACCTTCTGTCTCCCCCCTTTCTTGACAAGTGGTGTTACATTTGCAGTTTTCCAATCTGCTAGGACTTTTTCAGAAACTAGGGAACTATGGAAGATTATAACCAGTGCATCTACTATTTCTGCAGCCTCTTCTTTTAAGATCCTAGGATGCAGGCTACCAGGCCCCAGCAACTTGTCATATTGTCATATTAATTTTCCTTATACTTTTTCTCAAATCATGATTGTTTAAAGCTTCTCCCTCTTTTTTGCCCCCTACTTTTCTACTGTTCTTGGGATGCTTGTCTTGTACTGTACTGATCTCATCCTTTTTAATTAGAGCTACCCCACTTCCTTTCCTTTTTTTCTGTGCTTCCAAAATGTCAAATTCAGTTCTCAGCCACGATCACTTTGCAGCTATGTCTCCGTAATGACTATCATATCATACTAATTTATTTCTATTTGTGCAGCCTCTATATTGTAAGCCATTGCATTATTTGCCTTTGTATTGTATTAATCACTTTTAATCATGTAAGCGTGCTTTTATTTCTTTCATATTAATGAAAGTAAGCTGGTTGTGATGGAGTCCCTTGGCAGAGTCTATCTCATGGTGGTAAGAAGATGGAGTTACGAAGGGAGAATTCTGACTGAAGACATTATTGCTAGGACAGGTTTGATTAAAACAGACAGGCATACATAGATATGTCAGGGCAGGCCCCTGAGATGGTGGTTTGCCACAAACAATTTGTCAGAAACTGAACAAGACAATGGCCCCTCAGGAATTTGTAAATGGCCTTCTTCCTGCCCCAGGATACAGTAATTGCTCCCATTATTGGCATGGACCTGGAGATACCCTTCCCTGCTTGAGGGCAGGACATGACCACGTGGCGGTGGTCCTGGATGGCCAGGGGGGCATTAATAACCCAATCAGATGATCCAAGTTAAGGTATTGCTTTATATGCCAAAGGCTAGGGGCAGGAAGATACAGCCCCCAAGGACATTGTTATTACAGTCGATAGAGTGGCTTGGTCAGCCATTCTGAAGTCATGTCTGGAGATCTGTTGAAGGACTAACTGCTTGACGTGGACTCTAGCTTGCGGAATTCCTAAGCAATGAATGTCATTGCATGTACTATTTCTTAGAGATTTAATAAAGGTGTATCACATTTAGTGAAACAGTATCCAAGTTATTGTGTGCTACTGTTATCAAGAGTATAAACACGAGCCTTTAGACTGGAGAGGTGTCTTACAATGTTCACTATTCAATTAGGGACAGCTGATGGCACATAGAAACAGGAAAGCCAATCAGACAGGTTGAAGGGAGGGATGGTCAGCAGACCCACTAGGAAAGGTAATGCTGCTCAGGCAGATGGAGAACATGAAGATGCTACAAGATGGAGGTGCTCAGCCAAAGGTCCAAATGAAATCCTTAGGATAGCATCCCATCTCTAGGTAAAGGTGGAGGGGTAGCACTGTTAATCAAAGATGGCATTGGTGCAATAGTTAGAGATAACCTTGGTTCAGTGGATCAGAATGTAGAATCGGTTTGAGTGGAGGTGAGGAACAGGAGCGGAAAAAAATTCACTAGTTGGATTGGGCTACAGGCCTTCTATCAGTAGCCACAGTGTAGGACAACGTATTCAAGAAGAAATATCGGGTGCTTGTGATAAAGGGATGACAATAATCAAGTATGATTTTAATCTACATATAAACTGGAAAAATCAGATTGGCAGTGATAGCCTTGATGAAGTGTTCTTAGAATGCTTTCGAGATAGTTCCTTAGAGCAGCATGTTCTGGGAACCAACCAGAGGGCAGGTTATATTAGACTTGGTATTGTGTAATGTGACAGCATTAATTAATGACCTCAGAATAAAGGCATCCTTAGGTAGCAACAACCACAATATGATTGAATTTTACATCCAGTTTGAAAGGGAGAAAATTGGATCTAACTAATATCTTAATCTTAAATAAAGGCAACTATGTGGGCATGAAAGCTGAGCTAGCTGAAGGGAACTGGGATACTAGACTAGAGGATAGATCAATAGAGAAGCAGTGGCAGACATTTAAGGGGATATTTCAGAATATTCAGAATAAGTATATTCTACTATTAAGAAAAATTCTAAGGGGAGGACCCACATTCATGGTTAACTGGAGAAGTTAAGGAAAGCAATAAGCTTAAGGAAAAAGCATATTGCTGCACAAAGATGAGTGGCAGGACAAATGATTGGTCAGAATATAAATAATAGCAGAAAATGACTACAAGGTTAATCAAGAGAAATAACTTAGAGTATGAGAGGAAGCTTTGCTAGAAATGTAAAAATGGATAACAAGAAATTCTACAGGTATTTAAAAAGGAAAAGAGTAAGTGAAGTGAGTGTTGGTCCTCAAGAGTGTGACAGTGGGGAGTTAATAGTCGATAATAAGGAAATGGCGGAAGAAATGAACAAATATTTTGCTTCTGTGTTAACTATAGAGGATACAAAAAACATTCCAGTAATAGCGATAAGTCAGGAGGTGAAAGGGAGAGAGGAACTTGGTGAAATTGCAATCATTAGGGAAATGGTACTGAACAAACTGATGGAGCTGTAGGCTGATAAGTCTCCAGGTCCTAATGGACTTAAGAGGTAGCTAATGAGGTAGTAGATGCGCTAGTGTTAATTTTCCAAAATTCTCTAGATTCTGAAAGGTTCCGTGAGACTGGAAAGTAACAAGTATAACCCCTCCATTCAAGAAGGAAGTAAGGCAGAAAACAGGAAACTGTAGGCCAGTTAGCTTGACGTCTGTCATGGGGAAGGCGCTAGAATCAATCATAAAGGAGGTTATAGCTGGACACTTAGAAAAGCTCAAACTGATCAGAAAGAGTCAGCATGGTTTTATGAAAGGGAAATCATGTTTAACCAATTTATTGGAGTTTTTTGAAGGAGTTTTTTTGTGGATAAAGGGTAGCCTGTAGACACACTGTACTTGGATTTCCATAAAGAATTTGATAAGGTGCCACACCAAATGTTATTACAGAAATAAAAGCTCATGATGTAGGGGGTAACACATTAGCTTGGATAAAAGATTGGCTGGCTGGCAGAAAACAGACAGTATGCAAAAATAGGTCTTTTTCAGATTGGCAGGATGTGATGTGTAGAGTCCCACAGGGGTCTGTGATGGGGCCTCAACTTTTTACAATTTACATCAATGATGAGGGGAGCGATGGCATGGTAGCTAAATTTGCAGGTGACACAAAGATAGGTAGGAAAGTATGTTGTGAAGGGGACATGAGGTTGCAGATGGTATAGATAGGTTGAGTGAGTGAGCAAAGATCTGGCAAATGGAGTTTAATGTGGGAAAATGCGAAGTTGTTCACTTTAGCAGGAAGGACAAAAAAGCAGAGTATTACTTAAATGGAGAACGGCTGCATAATTCTGAGGTGCAGAGGGATCCAGGTGTTCTAATGCATGAGTCACAAAAAGTTAGTACGCAGGTACAGCAAGCAATTAAGAAGGCTAATAGAATGCTTTCCTTCATTATGAAAGGAATTGAACATAAAAGTAAGGATGTTATGCTTCAGTTATACAGGGCATTGGTGAGATGGTATCTCCAATACTTTATGCAGTTTTGGTCCCCTTTTTTAAGGAAGGATGTAAGTGCATTGGAGGTGGTTCAGAGGGGGCTTACTAGATTGATACCTTGAATGAGCGGGTTGTCTTATGCGGAAAGGTTGGACAGACTGAGCTTCTTTCTACTGGAGTTTAGAAGAGTGAGGGGTGACTTGATTGAAGTATATAAGATTCTGAACGGCCTTGACAAGGTAGACCTGGAAAGGATGTTTCCCCTTGTGGGTGAGCCCAGAACTAGGCGGCACTGTTTTAAAATTAGGGGTTGTCCTTTTAGGACAGAGATGAGGAGAATTTTTTTCCCTGAGGGTTGTGAGACTTTGGAACTCTGTCTCACAAGGCGGTGGAGGCAGGGTCACTAAAACTTTTTAAGATGGAGGTAGCTAGATTCTTGTTAGGCAAGGTTGTCAAAGGTTATCTGGAGTAAATGGGAATGTGGAATTCGAAACACAAGCAGATCAGCCATGATCTTATTGAATGGCGGACACGGCTTGAGAGGCCGAATGGCCTACTCCTGTTCCTATTTCTTATGTTGTTATGTGAATTAGTGTGAAGGGGAAATGGCTCCAAATGGCCGTGGGTGTGCTGTTTACAGTTTTTCTGAGCATTTTTACTTGATTTCAAAATATATTACATTAGCTTTCACCATTAGGCCACCTCTCATGCGTTGCCAGGCTCCCAACATAGCAGGAGATCAATGTACCATCAGAAAAATCTCAATGCAGTGCCAGAATAGGACTAAGTGCCCTATTAAATCCCCCAATTGACTACCCCCCCTGCCTGGCACTGCAGGGTAAAGCAGACGGAAGCGGGAACACGTCAAGAAGCCGGTCCAAGCACTATGTTTCAAATTTCCATGCCTTCCTACTTCCCAAAGTTGCCTCCACAGGGCTGGTAAAATTCTAGCCTTGGAGTGTGAAATGGGAAGCATTCCAAACTGCAGCACTAACATCTCTCATTTTAATGAGCATCACTTTAAAAAAAGAGGGAAAAGTATCATTCTGATCATCTTGTTTAGAAGCAAAAAGCAGAACAATATAAAAAAATGAACAAAAAGATTTCAAAAATATGATAATAGCCACTAAAAAGTGAAAAAAAAAAATACTTAAAATGTTTCTGCTCTTTTATGGTCTCCGTTATGTACAGAGCTTCTCTTTATGCACTCTGTATTTGGTTGGGCTGAGAACACACTGGGATCCTGTCTTAAAAGACTGGAAACTGCACATGCTCTAAATTATATTTGTTTAGGGCATACTTACGTGAAAGTGTCAAGAAAATGTGTAGGAGCAATGCACAGAAACTTTAAGCTTTAGTAGAGAAAGCATAGGAAGGTTCCCATGAGTATCAGATGAGGTTTTCTGTTCACAAATTCCAAGTCCTCCATTCCCCCTATCTTAATCATGGCTGTGGGACTGACCCTGTGCGAAAATATTTTTCAATGTTGTTGGAGAAAGTAAGAAAGGAATTTGCATTTATAAAATGCCTTTCATTACCTCATGTAATTTGAAAGCATCACACAGACAATTATTTATTTTTGCAATGTCGTCACTGTTGTCTGTAGGAGAATGCAGCAGTTGATTTGTGCAGAGGGGTCTCTGAAACAACTGATGAGATAAATGAACAAGTAATCTGCTTTGCTGGTTGTGAGACAAATGTTAGCCATGACACTGGAAGAACTCTGCTACTCTTCTTCAAATAATGCCATGGAATGTTTTTCATACTTACCTAAGCAGGTTAACATCACAGCATAGAGATGGCATCTTTTTGCATGCAGCACTCCCTCAGTAATGCATTGAAGTGTCATTCTAGATTATGTATTATTGTGGAATGGAAAGCAAACCACAAACATCTAACTCAGAGATAAGAATGCCATCACTGATCTAAGACAATTATGTGAAAGGATCCTGCAAATGTGCACAAAGTTCCTAGGAAACTGTCATGATTTGTTCATCCTGAGACAGTCCCAATTGTTCATTCCACCCAAACGCCCCCATGGATGGATCCTGGGTGACAAGGCCTATCCACTAAAGACATGGCTGCTCACACCAATATGGAACTCTGATATCAAGACAGAGGAAGCTTATAACTGCTGCCATGAGACTACAAGGATGACCATTGTGCAGATAACTGGCTTTCTCAAAATGTGGTTTAGGTGGGGATCTCACATTCTGGGGGAGCCCTCCTATGTCCCTCGTGTCATAGTGGTGTGCTGCACTCTGCACAACCTGGCACAGCACAAAGGAGTTGGTGAATGAATGAAAATTTTGAGTGCACCTCTTCCTCCAAGGAGGATGAGGGAGAAGCGCATCAAACCTGCTTCCAATTGGTCATGCACATAAGGGGTCAATGGCTTTTGACATGTGTACAACAGTAAAATGTGATTCCCTTGTCCGTACATGATTCACCGAGAATCCTGCCATCCCACTGGAAATGGGATAGGTGTCTTCCTGTGGATGCGATGGTGGCCTGTGATGAAACCCCAGCATCATGCTACGGGTCTGGTGATGAGGCTGTCCCAAATGCTTCATTCATTACAGCCCTATATTCACCAGCCACGTATGGGCACCGACAAAAAACCTCAACATCTGGTCACACGCCACTGGGATGGAAAGAGCTATCTAAGTATGGATTTCAGTATTAAAGTGCACAAAGCAAACACATAGTGACACACAGGAAATAAAAATACCCAGTGAGATCCCCATCTACATGTCGGTGCCTATACGCTGCAGCTTCAGTGTGCTCCTATAATGAGCTCTCCCAGTAACAGGAGCTGATTTGCAGGCAGGCTGCTGGTCTTGCTGCCCGTGTATGAGTTGCCCGCAGTGGACGGTTTCTAGATTGATGATCTCTTGAGGAGCCCAGCACAGCTGGGCCACCTACATCTGTGCTGGGGCATCATCTGTCATCGGGGATAGCTTCAGCGTTCAAGTCACCTTCTAAGGGGCGGAGGGGCCACCATCAACATGAGAAGTGCCTTGAGCAGAGCTTGTATAGTCTTCAGGCAGCCTCAAAACTTTCATGGCCCACCTAAACTCCCCTGCAGGAGTAGGATGGCACCTAACAATGGGTCCATGCATCTCTGAGCCCTATCACCAAGCCAGAATGCCACACTGCTCAAAGATGAGGGCATACTGTAGAGGCCTGAGCATGTCTCTTGCAACCACTCACTGATTTATTGCATGTGGCTTTCTGTGAGGTTTGCCACCCTATCAATGGAGGAGGCCACATGCTCACATGTGAGAGACACAAAGCCACTCATAGTATTGATGGATTCCCCCATCGTATGTGAATGGGAGCGAGCAGACTCTCAGAACTCTGACAGATGTGCACCCATTTCACACTGATAATGACCCCCAAGGCTCAGCATCTGCAGGAATCTGAGCATTGCTGGGCCCTTCCTCAGTCCTCTGTTGGGTACTGGCTGCAACTCTTTCTGTCTCCGTTATATGTTCTGGTACATCTGTGCCATGCTCACTAACTGGTGCTACCCATTCTAAACACCCATCAATTTCCACTGACATGGGAGTAGTTGAGTTGGTGGAGGGTGCACTGGACCGAGGTGATAGTGCCTGCTCAGATGGCGATTCTTCACTGTGGCCTCAGGTAGCTCCAACACTCTCAGCCACACTTCATATGCCACCGGCCCTGGGGAAGAAACAAGAGTATTGCTAGCAACACCCATGTCCACCCACTTTCTTCTGCCTGTCCATGATCCAGAGCTTCATGTGGTCATCAAGGACCACAGAGGTACCACTTCAAATAATAGTGAAAAGGTTTGACTCCTGTGGCCATCATTTTTCTCACACTTCCCTAGGCTTCGCCCTTACCGTCTGTGACAAGCTGGCATGCTGCCACCCACCCAATCTCCATCGCTTCTTCCTCCATCTGCATTATTAGAGCAAGTCATTCATGCTTAACACTGCAGCGAACCCCTCTGACTTACGATGGCCCTTTGGTGTAAGTCCACTCTGCGTATCATTGGACGGAGTGGTTTTTGGTGCATGAGTCAATAACCTCACCTCAAAATCTCATAATCCACACATGCAGGGCTGTTACCTTGTCATTATATATACCACACGCATTGCCAGGCCATGTAAGATCATTGAAGCATTCCTGGCACTGCACCCATGTTTCCACAATGGCTGCTCACTTGCCTTGGCTACCTCCAGGCAGGGCTTCTTCATGAAATTTGTTGGCCCCCAAGCATGGAACTTCTCTTCTTTCCTTCGCTGCCTGCAGGAGCACCTCCAGGGAGGAATCACTGAAACATGGAGCCATCCTTCCTGTAGTAATTATGGTTTTATTTGGCGTGTAATGTAACTTTAAGAATAATGCTTGTTAGGGAAGAGCACATGATCTGTAGTAACCAGTAGGAGAGTAGCATGGGCTACCTCAGCAGTCAGTATAGAGATAGAGTTGAAGTTGAAAGCACATGTGTAGTTGTTGCTGAGTTTATTGTAAATAAGCTTAATGTTTCCATCCAAGAAGTGTCTGCAGATCAACTCTATCATCAATAGTAGCAATTCAGCCACCCTTACAACAAACTGGCAATGAGGATAAAACAAGGTTGAACAGAAGAAATCAAATTAGAAAGAAATCGGCACTGTACCTCACCCAGTGATTGTAAGTAGGGAGCTCCATTAGAATTGAAGAAGTAATTCCTCTCAAAATGCCACCATTTGGGAGAATTGATCCTTTTGAACCAAGCACAGATGATTGGTCTCAATACATCGAAAGTCTCAAGTTCTTTTTTCAAGCGTACAAGATTATGGGGAAGAGAAGAGGTGAGCAATTCTCTTGAGCACTTGTGGGAGCAAAACCTACAGTCTGATTCAAAGTTTGATGGCACCCAGTGCCCCAGATTTAAAGAATTTCGATGAATTGGTGGACCTCATGAAGGATCATTTTCAACTAAAGCCCTCAGTCACGATGCAGACGTTCAAGTTTAATTTGCGAAATAGAGCCCCAGGTGAGACAATTACATGCTACGTGGCAAATTTGAAGCAGCTAACAGAATATTGTGAGCTCGGTATGATGCTAGAAGACATGCTCAGAGATTGTTTAGTGTGTGGTGTGAATGAAGACACTGTTCAAAAAAGATTAAAGTAAAATACTGCAGATGCTGGAAACCAGATACAAAAACAGAAAATGCTGGAAAAACTCAGCAGGTCTGGCGGCATCTGTGCAGAGAGAAACAGAGTTGATGTTTCCCTCTCCACAAATCCATTCACAAAAGATTATTGCCTGAAGTGAATTTTGATTTCAAGAAGGCGCTAGCGCTAGCATTGGCCATGGAAAGTGCGGTAAGAGATTCAAAAGCAAAACAGGGTGCGCAAAATAGCACTGTCCTTCACATCGGGTGGGAAACCCCAACCAAAAATGGTGCAAAAATGCAAGACTCTCCCAAGAAGTGGGAAACAGTCCCTGCTAGCCGAAGAATAATGAAAAATAACTTAGCAGCAAAATCAAGGGATAATTTTTATAGAAGTGGAAACAATCAGTCTTTTAGTGATAGGCAGTTTTAAAAAATCTAATGCTATTATTGTTACAGAAAGAGACATATAATGAAGCAGTGCAAGGAAAGATTCGAACAGAACCTGTAAACAAAATATGAAGCCCAATGAAATTTACAATGTAGAAGAGCCTGAAACAACAACAAATTCAGACATTTAATCATTGTTTAATCTTTACGGTGGAAAGACAGAACCAATATTTGTCACAGTGGAAGTAAATGGCAAGCCTGTTAGAATGGAAGTGGACACGGGAGCTTCCTCTATAGAAATTGAGGAACACACCTTCAGATATCTGAATAATGGTGAACATCAATAAAGTTTAGAAGAAGCAGCTGCCAAGATCAAAACATTTATGGGTGAAGACATTCAAGTAAAAAGCTTGAGCAGAGTAATTGTCCATTATGGAAGCCAATCGGCAAAGCTACCAGTGTTGGTATTGAGAGGCAGAGGACCAAACCTTGTAGGGCAAAATTGGCTAAGGGAAATCAACCTTGATTGGCCACTGAGATTCCAAAAGGGAGCTGGAAGCGTTGCTGTTTTGAAAAAGGAGTGCAGGCTACCTTAAGCCAAAACCTGGAAGAACAGCAGAAGAAACTCGAAGAGACCCTGCTAGATGACAGAGTTCATGACGAGGTGAACAACCTTCACAGGGAAAAAGAAAACCTGTTAAAAGACCTTCACACACTGCAAGATTCCCTCAGCTCAAAGTTTTTACCTCTGGAAAAGTATGAAGAGAAACAGAAAGAATTCAGCACCTCTCTGACAAACTGAAGAATGAGTTGGCAGAGAAGACACAACAATGTTCAATTTTCCAGGAGGCAGCTGATTGAAGCCAAAGAGGCTTTGGAAGCAAAAGTCTCAGAATTTCCCAAGAAGCAGACAGATAATGAAATTTTGGGAGACTCAACCACTGAGTTCAGACAAGTTGAGCTTGCATCTGAGTGAAGTTTCGCCAGCAGTGAAGTCAAAAAGAAGTCCAAGATTAAAGTCTATGTTAAAAAGAAGAAGGCACGTAGAAAGAAGCTGCAGAAATATTAATAGGGCTTTAATTCTGGTAGCATATGAATACACTTTCGTACATAGGCCAGGCAATCAAATCTCAAACACTGATGATCTTAGTCATTTGCTTTTACAAGAAAATGATGAGCACTTCCCAGTTCCACAGGAACTTGTTTTACTGTTAAATTTCTTAGATTCCTCGCTGGTATGTGCTCGATAGATCAGAGACTGGACAAGTTGTGACCCAATCCTATCTCAAGTATGAGAACAAGTACTGCATGATTGGTCGCAGGAGTCTGTATCTGATTAAATGAAACCATACTTCAACAGGAGACATGAAATAACCAGCCAGGATGGCATCTTACTGTGGGCAGCAAGAGTGATAATTTCTCCAAAGAGAAGGGGGTCATTTTTAATTGAACTACACAGTGCACATCCAGGAATTTCTCGAATGAAGACCATAGCACCCAACTCTTTATAGTGGCCTGGGATGGTTGGCGAAGTAGAGAGTTGCATTGTGTGCAATGTCAGCAACTGCAAAAGTTGCCAGTGACAGCTCCGTTACACCCATGGGAGTGGCCAGGTAGACCCTGGGTGCGGTTACACATTGACTACATTGAACCTTTCATGGGAACAATGTTTCTTCTCATTGTCAATGCCCATTCAAAATGGTTGGACGTATATGAGGTGAAGTTACCAATGTTGGCTGCTACAATTGAGAAACTACAACAAAGTTTTGCCATTCACGGATTACCAGAAGTCGTTGTTTCTGATAACAGCACAGCATTTACGAGTGCTGAGTTTTAATGGTTTATCAGCCTCGACGATATCACTCATGTGAAAACTGCATCATACCACCCTTCCTCAAATGGGCTGGCTGAAAGGGTGGTTCAAATGGTCAAGGCAGGCATGAAAAAGCTAACTGGCAATTCCTTGGCAAACAAGCTAGTACACTTTCATTTTCATTACGCAATGGCAGGTGTCATACCTGCACAGTTATTATTGAAACACTGTCTCATGACAAGATTGAGCTTAATAATGCCAAATTTAAGAGGGGAAGATGGAAAGGAGCCAGAGAAGCCAGAAAACTAAACACAACTGGTGTATGCATCAGAGTAAATTTACCGTGGGAGAGCTGGTATACATGAAAAACTTCAGAGAAGGACCAAAATGGTTACTGGGCGGAATAAGTGCGGTGGTTAGACCTCTGTCTTACCATGTGGATGTGGTAGGTCGGATCATGAGGAAACGTGAACCATTTAAGGAAGAGAGAGACAAATAGCCAAGATTTGGTTACACCAGTGATCATGACCGGGTCTGCATTTCCTGTTGAGGATTCTTAACCTAGGACAGACATGTCTGATGTTCCTGTAAGAGTTGAGGATACAGAACTGCAAGTGCCCACCAAAGCACCTGATGTTCAGGCAACTCTGGAAAGGAGGTTCCTGACAAAGAATCTGAAGTTGTGGAGCTGTGACATTCCACACATAGCAGGAAACAACCTAAAAGACTGAACTTGTAAATTCCTTACTCAGTATAAATATTATGATGTTTTGAAAAATATGTACTTGTAAATATAATATTTACAGTCAAGTTAAAGGGGAGGAATGTAGTAATTATGGTTTTATTTAGTGTGTAATGTACCTTTAAGAATAATGCTTGTTAGGGAAGATCACATGATCTGTAGTAACCAATAGGAGAGTAGCATGTGTTACCTCAGCAGTCAGTGTGGAGAAAAAGTTGGAGTTGAAAGCACATATGTAGTTGGTGCTGAGTACGTTGTAAATAAACGTTATGTTTCCACCCAAGAAGTGTCTGCAGATCAACTCTATCATCAATGGTAGCAACTCATCCACCCTTCCAACACTCCTGTTCACTGAGGCCATTCCTTCACAAGTTCCTTCTACCTTCTCTGTGCAGCCATTTTGAAAACTGCATACTAGGCTTTACAAATGTGCCAATAAATCCCTGCTGGCACTAGCTTCCACCTGCCACCCATAATTGGTCAGCTCCCCCCACCCCAACTGAATGTTAATTGGTCACATAGCATAAGATTGCTGCTGAGATTCTGCCATACACCTGTGCAGCTGTTTAACCCACGAATGACCCCAGATTCAGGACTTGGAGTCAATCTGTACAATACAACCCCAAGAGTTGAAAGGCTGTTTCAACTTATTTGGTATTACCGCCACGCTCATCTAAAATATAAACATAAATAGACTTACCAGCTGGAATTATTTATTCTTTCATCACATTTGGGCATTACTAGCAAGGCCAGCATTTGCTTCCAATCCTTACTTTCCCTTGAGCTAAGTGATTTACTAGGCCATATCAGAGGGCTATTAAGAGCCCAATACTCTGGATCTGGAGTCATGTGTAGGCCGGACCAGGTAAGGATGGCACATTTCTTTCCCTAAAGAACATGAGTGAACCAGATGTGTTTTTACAATTGGTGATAGTTTCATCATCACCATTACTGAGACTAGCTTTCAATTCCTCTGGGCATCTGGATCATTAATCTAGTGAAATACAACTACGTCACCATCTCTCCCACCAGCTGGAATCTATAGTCAGGGATCAGGAATAGGAATCTTGGCTGAGTTTGCCACTTTAACTAGTACACTGAAGCCAATTAGAATATCGCTAGTCCTAACTGGTTGAGATCAACTAACCCAGTGGAAACAAGAATTAAATAAGTCAAAATAGCATTAGATGGTGCATCTATCTATAAAGACATTGGGTATCGCTGCGCATCTTTCCTTATTACAGTTGGATCTTTTGCACCCTGCTGTAGTTCCATCTAATTTTATAAAGTCCATTTTAGCCTTTGTTTAACACAAAAAAGAGCTGAAATAAATTGTCTCTAATTGGTGAAGTGGGGTGAAATAGTATCCTAATGTTATATGCCATGATGTGATAGGACATGGTTTGAAAGAATGGGTTAGGAGACAGGTTGGGGGATGGGGGATGGATCAGTACGTGACACATTTTCCCAGAAGCCCAATGTTATGATATTGGTCCCACATTTTACAAATGGCTGGAAAGATGGAGGTGGAGTTCCTGCGATGATGTGGCAGGGCATAAATTTAGCTAATTGAGCAGGTAATTAAGCTGAATTAGCATGCAACCGAATGTAATTTTACATGGCATCTTGTACTCACTGAATGACACTTGGGGGATCATGGGCCTTCAGATCCTCAACCAGATAAAAAGTGGCAGCAGCACATCAAGGCCTTTATGCTGCTCTGCTTTTAAGCTTGAACAGATGGCTGACCTGTTGGATTGATTGAAAGCTCAGATACCTATTCCTCTGCTTTTAAACTTGAACAGATGGCTGAGGTCTTTCACTGATGTCAAAGGTTTTAATGCATTCTACTCTGGAGGCTTTATTTATACATTTGTGCAATGGAATCCCATTATGAATGCTTGGCTGAGCTTTAAACCCGACATATGTATTCAGCTCAGCAGGAGTTGTTGATACAGTCATTCAATGGAAACCCATTATGAATGCGTGTCTGAGCTCCAAGCCAAAATTCTGCTCAGGAGGGGTGGCTTGCACAATTGCTGATGCCACTTTGAGTTTAATTATCTTGACAGTTTTATGACCAATTAAAAGGATTATGTTTTTTGAAATGGATTTTGAATGAGTGTTTGTTTATCTTGACAATGTCATGAGGATCTCAACAATTTCCTAACTTTGTAATAGGGCATAAGATTTCTGTACATAATATAGAATACTGATTGAATTGACATGGGGGGGGAGGGGCGGTCAGGCGCAGTGTTGAATGGGTATGGGGGTAGGGGGTGGGTGAATGGGCATAGGTGAAGTGGTATGGGGGTGGGTGATTGGGCATGCGGGCTAAGGTATATGGGAGCATGGAGGATTGGGATGGGAGGGCATAGGGGTTCATTTGGAATGAGGGGTGGATGAAGAGGATAGGAGGGGTGAGGGTCAGGTTTGCACTCATCCACTGAACTGGGATGATGTCCCAGCAAATAGAGATGGGCCTTCAAACCTGGTCACCTCGGCATCCAATCACCTCTGTTCACAGCTCCACGCTACTCCAGGAAGACTGAAGGGGAAAATACGATGGGTGGACATGGCCATTCAGGAGGCAGGGTTCCATTGTCGGGAATTAGCCCAACTCTCGATTCCTGCCTCAGCTGGGAAAATCTGGCCCATGGAACCACTTACAGCACAGAAGAAGGCAATTCAGTCCATTGAGTCTATGCCAGCTTTCCATGGAGCAATCCAGTCAAACCAATTCTCCTACTCTATCCCCAAAGCCCTGAAAGTTTATTTCCTTTAAGTGCCCAACAAATTTCCTTATGAAATCTTTGACAGTCTCTGCTTTACCACCCTTGTGAGCAGTGAGTTCCAAGTCATTACCACTCAAAAACAGTTCATCCTCACATTCCCACTGCATCTCTTGACCTGAAGCTTAAAGGCTGTGTCCCCTAGTCCTTATTCAATCTGCCAATGGGAGCAGTAACAGATCAAATTCATTTAACTCTATTTGTGTCATTAATTTGTCTATCTTGTTATGAATTCTTCATGCATTCATATTAAGGCTCAGAACTTCCGTTTCCCAGGATGTCATACCCTGGTGTGCTGGGGGACCGTCCCTGGTCCCCACGCAAGAACTGCATGGGAATTTCCCAGGAAGTTTAAACTTCAGATGGGCAATTACCCTGGATTGAGAAGCATCTGAAACTCCAATTTAAATGAACTTTTTCATGTCAGAAGACAGGGTGGGGAATCTGCAGCTCTTGAACTGGATAAGTGAAAAGGAGCAGAGTGGTAATCTGACTGTGATTGCCATTGTTCAGAAGCTATAGCCCAAATCACTTTTAATTTTAACTTTTTACCATTTTGCCCTGATTTGACCTTGTTTACTGATGATTTGGCCTTTCTCTTTGGATTTATAAATTTTCCTTCACTTGAACCCTCCCCCCTCCTTTTTAGTTTGAATCCCTATCTACGGCTTTTGTTATTTGATTCACCAGGACACTGATCCCAGCCTGGTTTAAGTGGAACCCGTCCCAACAGAACAGCTCCCTCTTTCTCCAGTACTGATTTCCAGAGCCCATAAATCGAAACCCCTGTTTCGCACACCAGACTTTGAGCCCTGCATTCAACATTCTGATTTGTTTGACCCTATGCCAATTTTCACATGACTCAGAAAGAAATTCATATATTATTACCTTTGAGATTCTGCTTTTTAATTTGGACTCTAGATGCCTAAACTATCTCAGCAGGAGCACATACCTAGATCACAACAATGGGTCCTCCCCACAAAACCATGTTCTTCTTCAGCGGCAAGGAGATGTCTTTGACCCGGGCACCAGAGAGGCAACAAAAACTTAGGGACACCTGGCCATGGCTATAAAGAACAGTATCTATACCTCTGGCTAAACTGTACCCTATTTCTACCATGTTCCTTTTCACTCCCATGCTTAAAAATTTGCCCTCATCCACAGAGGCAGCAAGAAGCTCATATCTGCTCATGAATGCAAAGGCCAAGGTTTTTCCAGCACTACACCTGGAAGCCCCTTAACTTACCCACAATCATACCATTTTGTCCCTGACCACCAACCATGCCTGCACCAGGAGAAGCCCTGGTGGTTGAAGAAGACAGCAGTTGGTGATTCAGCTCTGCGGGTTGTTGGGGGAAAGGTACCCCTTTGGAGCAGTAGTATTCTATTCAATACGGCTGCCGAAAAGCTGAAGTTGTGCTTGTGAGTTGGTGCTTGAGTGCGTACTTGGGAATCCAAGGGGAACAGAGTCTCAGGAGACATCATTGAAACCCTGTGAGGTGGGTTGTCATTAACGCCATCTGAATTGGAGCAGATTTTGGATAGAATTCCTAGGTGAGATCTTTGAAGGATAAGACTGGACCCCCTTGTGAAAACATCAGAGTTTCAATGAGATTGGTTGACTCACAGTGTTTACTGATGTCTGGGTGGGTTGTTAAGAAAACCGCGGAATCCTACTTGGTAGCATCTGTCATTTACTGTGCAGTGTGATGTGTTCAACCACAGTTTGTCTGTTAATTGACATGTACCTCATATTAAGCCTCAATATTAGAGTATAAGATATATATTGTAAACTGTTTGATCTTTCTGACCTTGCATAATAACATTTATTCTTGTTTGTTCAAAACCTATAGAAACTGTGGCTTTATTTTCTTTGTAAGTATCTTGAATCTCAAAATTTAAACAAAAATTTAATAGCCGTTAATTGTGGTGTTTAGCCTAGCTTCAGAGCTGTTTTAGTTGCAACTCACTTTCCAATTAGTAAAGTAAGATGCTGGACATTGAATCTAAAGATCAGAAAAAATGTAGATTTTGTTCTCCCAAGTATACTTTATATTAATTTGTTACAGATGCAGTTAATGCTTACATGAAATAACGTAGGCTCGGTAGGTATGTGACAAAGTTGCAGTCAGCACACGAATGAAAGCTCAACTCATTTTAACGGCCAAGCCGCATTAACATGCCTTTTGCTGGCTTCCTGATCAAAATGGCTGGTAAGACATGGGCACATGGCTGCCCCCACCTGTTAAATCTAGCAACAGAAAGCCATCATTAAAAACTTGCAAGCAGTTTACCCAGCACAAGAAAAGTCCATCGAAGAGGAATCCCAGATTGGGGAAAGGGAGAAGCAAGAGGCATGGCATGCCCAAAGTTTCCTTGTTTAGTCTGGAGGGGCACTCCCACTTCTCTTGGCCCATAAGAAATAAACCATTTTCTTATCACTTTCCTGGCCTATGGATGGCCCTGCAGGGGTCTGTTTCATGCAGGTTTGCTCTGGAAGCAAGTCACCATGACTCTGTCTGCTCAGGCTTCAGTTTAAAATACCAGATTGGACCTTGATGATATCATTGGAGGTCAATTTGCATATGGAAATAGAAGTCCACCGGCTTAAAATTATTTGGCTAGATTGTGGCAGGAAAGGAGGAGACCGCTGATCCCGCATTCCATTTTAACTCCTCTTTACCTGCTTTCTGTCAGGCAGAAAGAGTTAAAATTGTCCTCATAATTTCACCAGTTATGTTAATTTTCTTACAATCTTATTTTTCAAATCATGGTAATTTCACAAGTCAAAATACCAGATATTAGCATCTGAGAAGCACTGTCCTCTTTATAATGCAGGCCTTGAGTGAAGATACTTGTATTCTGTTGAATGGGTAATGACTCTTTGCTTCTTTGCAGAACTTGTCAGCTAAGACTCATATTAATGACTGTGTATGTAGGTCAATAAACCAACTTGGCTAATAAAACCTGAAAGGAAAATCATCTGGAATAACATAACATGCTTGGCAGATGTTGTCCAGGTCTTGTCATGTGTGCTCTGCCTGAAGGCAGATCCTTGGTTTATTGCCTATTGATGTTTCATCCTGAGCCATTTTCTTGACAGTTTTTGTCAGTAGTGGTTTGTCATTGCCTTCCAGTCTTATAGGCAGGGTGAAGTGGCAGGTCCCAAGACTACCTCAGCTGGAATAGGAATGAGTTTAATTTTGGAATGTTATTGCATCTTTCCAAATTAACAATTATTTATCACCATATTTATAATCTCAATTACTAAAGAATTATATTAACAGCATGGACAACACTGGTATTTATCAATGGCCCTAAAGCTAGGAATTGATCATTGTCTATAAAGCACGTTGGGACATCCTGAGATTATGAAAGGCGTTATATAAAGTCAATTTCTTTATTTTTCCCGATTACTAAAACAGAGTAAATATTCAAGGCAAAATGAAAAATTCATCTTTGGAAATGGCAAGCTATTATTACGCAAACTATTCAAACCCCCTAAGCACAATTTGTTTTGCAATTGGTCTGAAAAACAGAACAGCTTTTGGAAAATATTGAAGAGATATGTCACAAATAAAGACACATTAATTTTCTTTCTTCCAGTTTTCAACTTTTAAAGTGTGTATCTCCTTGAATATTGGTGGTAAAGTGAAAGCTCAATCTAGCTTACATATTACAAAATCAGAATATATTTTGTAACTTTTGGAATAAGAGGGGATCAAGAACATAAAATGCTGTATCTTGTATGTTTTAAGTTATTAAGCTAGAATAAATCAAAAGAAAACACAGGGCTAAAATATCTGTTAAAATTTTACTTTTAATGGAGAAAATCTGACTTTAAAGAATCCACTGAAGAGCAACGCAATGCACTACTGGCAGCCAACACACAATGGGAAAATCTAATAGTTACAAAATCTCTACAATTATCTAAATACTTTGGATGATGTCTCCCACTAGGGATGCTTAAGAACAATTCTCAGTCAAGTTCTCATCATGTCATTATTTCCAGCAGGCATTTCTGAACATCAAGCCATTGTTTCAGAACTGTCACTGACCTCATCTCCTCTGGAGATCTTCCTCCCACAGCTTCCAACCTGATAGTCGCCCAACCTTGGACAGCCCGCTTCTACCTCCTATCCAAAATCCACAAACAGAACTGTCCCAGTAGACTGATCGTGTCAGCTTGCTCCTGCCCCACGGAACTCATTTCTCGTTATCTTGACTCCCTTCTCTCTCCCCTTGTCCAGTCCCTTCCCACCTACATCCATGATTCCTCTGACACCTTACGTCACATCAACAATTTCCAGTTCCCTGGCCCCACCCGCTTCCTCTTCACCATGGACGTCCAATCCCTCTACACCTCCATCCCCCACCAGGATGGTCTGAGGGCCCTTAGCTTGTTCCTCGAACAAAGGCCCGAACAATCCCCATCCACCACTACTCTCCTCCGTCTGGCTGAACCTGTTCTCACACTGAACAATTTCTCCTTCAACTCCTCTCACTTCCTCCAAATAAAAGGTGTGGCTATGGGTACCCTCATGGGCCCAGGCTATGCCTCTCTCTTTATGGGTTATGTGGAATATTCCTTGTTCCAGTCCTACTCTGGCCCCCTTCCACAACTCTTTCTCCGGGTACATCGATGATTACTTCTGTGCTGCTTCATGCTCTTGTTGGGATTTGGAAAAATTTATTAATTTTGCTTCCAATCTCCACCCCTCCATCATTTTCACATGGTCCATCTCTGAAACTTCCCTTCCCTTCCTTGACCTCTCTGTCTCAGTTTCAGGCGATAGACTGTCCACCAATATCCATTACAAGCCTACCTACTCCCACAGCTACCTCGACTACAGCTCCTCATACCCTGCTTCCTGTAAGGACTCCATCCCATTGTCTCAGTTCTTTCGCCTCCGTCGCATCTGTTCTGATGATGCTCCCTTCAAAAACAGCTTCTCTGACATGTCCTCCTTCTTCCTTAACCGAGGTTTTCCACCCACGGTCATTGACAGGGCCCTCAACCGTGTCCGGCCCATCTCCCATGCATCCGCCCTCACGCCTTCTCCTCCCTCCCAGAAACATGATAGGGTCCCCCTTGTCCTCACTTATCACCCCACCAGCCTCTGCATTCAAAGGGTCATCCTCGACAATTTCCACCAACTCCAGCATGATGCCACCACCAAACACATCTTCCCCTCACCCCCCCGGCGGCATTCTGTAGGGATTGTTCCCTCCGGGATACCCTGGTCCACTCCTCCATCACCCCCTACTCCTCAACCCCCACCTATGGCACCTCCCCATGCCCACACAAAAGATGCAACACCTGCCCCTTCACTTCCTCTCTCCTCACCGTCCAAGGGCCCAAACACTCCTTTCAAGTGAAGCAGCATTTCACTTGCATTTCCCCCAACTTAGTCTACTGCATTTATTGCTCCCAATGCAGTCTCCTCTACATTGGAGAGACTAAACGTAAACTGGGAGACCGCTTTGCAGAACACCTGCAGTCTGTCCGCAAGAAAGACCCAAACCTCCCCGTCGCTTGCCATTTTAACACTCCACCCTGTTCTCTTGCCCACATGTCTGTCCTTGGCTTGCTGCATTGTTCCAGTGAAGCCCAACGCAAACTGGAGGAACAGCACCTCATCTTCCACCTAGGCACTTTACAGCCTTCCGAATATTGAATTCAACAACTTTAGATCTTGAACTCCCTCCTCCATCCCCACCCCCTTTCCATTTTTTCCCCCTTCCTTTTGTTTTTTTCCAATAATTTATATAGATTTTTCTTTTCCCACCTATTTCCAATATTTTTAAATCTTGTATGCTGGGCTAGTCTTTCCATCCCACCCCCACTAGAGCTGTACCTTGAGTGCCCTGCCATCCATTCTTAATTAGCACATTCGTTTAGATAATATCACCACCTTCAACACTTCTTTGTTCCATTGTCTGTGACATCTTTTGATTATCTGCTCCTATCACTGCGTGCTTGTCCCTACAACCCCACCACCCCCCTACTTCTCTCCCCGCCCGCCCCCCCGCACCAACCTTAAACCAGCTTATAATTCACCCCTCTTCTTACATTCAATCAGTTTTGTTGAAGGGTCATGAGGACTCGAAACGTCAACTCTTTTCTTCTCCGCCGATGCCGCCAGACCTGCTGAGTTTTTCCAGGTAATTCTGTTTTTGTTTTGGATTTCCAGCATCTGCAGTTTTTTATTTTTATCTAGGCATTTCAAGATATTGTTGTTGCTTAGATAGTTAAAAAATGTGCTGTTTCAACTGACATTTCTCTCCAATGCAGCAGAATCTATCAAAAGCTGTACATTCAAAAAACTGTAGTAGTTGAAATGACTGTTATATTTGTATTATTTTAATAATTGTACTTTCTTTAATGACCTCAGAAAATCTCAAAGTAATTCGCAGTCAGTGAAGTAGTGCTTTTGAAGAGTAATCACTGATGTAACATAGGGAAACGTGGCCACCACTTTAAGTATAGTAAGTTCCCACAAAGGTCATGAACAATCAGATAATGTAGTGGGAGTTTGTTTACAGCCCAGTCTTGGGTGCATTACTAATGGCATGAAGATAGCTTGCACCAGAATTGAGAATCTCAGGATCGGAGCATGGAACTCCCAGATGCTGCTGTTCACTGCTCGGGAGACTTTGCTGTTCACTGCTCGGGAGACTTTCACACTTTAAACTTCCCACTGCAGCAGCGAAACCTCCACACCAACCTCCATTCCTTGGCCTCACTTTCTCTTGCTGTAGATAGCGTCATACAAATTCACCCAAAATGCCAAAGTAAGCCATAATCAAAGTCAGCAATAAAATAATGTTATTGTCTGGTGCACTGACCTCTACCTCGCGGAGGCTGAGCGTCAACTCGCAGACACTTCCTCCTACCTCTCCCTGGACCATGACCCCATCACTAAAATCAAGCCATTGTTTCCAGGACTGTCACTGACCTCATCTCCTCTGGAGATCTTCCTCCCACAGCTTCCAACCTGATAGTCGCCCAACCTCGGACGGCCCGCTTCTACCTCCTACCCAAAATCCACAAACAGAACTGTCCCGGTAGACCGATAATGTCAGCTTGCTCCTGCCCCACGGAACTCATTTCTTGTTATCTTGACTCCCTTCTCTCTCCCCTTGTCCAGTCCCTTCCCACCTACATCCGTGATTCCTCTGACACCTTATGTCACATCAAAAATTTCCAGTTCCCTGGCCCCAAATGCTTCCTCTTTACTATGGACATCCAATCCCTCTACACCTCCATCCCCCACCAGGATGGTCTGAGGGCCCTTAGCTTCTTCCTCGAACAGAGGCCTGAACAATCCCCATCCACCACTACTCTCCTCCGTCTGGCTGAACTTGTTCTCACACTGAACAATTTCTCCTTCAACTCCTCTCACTTCCTCCAAATAAAAGGTGTGGCTATGGGTACCTGCATGGGCCCCAGCTATGCCTGTCTCTTTATGGGGTATGTGGAACATTTCTTGTTCCAGTCCTACTCCGGCCCCCTTCCACAACTCTTTCTCCGGTACATCGATGATTACTTCGGTGCTGCTTCATGCTCTCGTCGGGACTTGGAAAAATTTATTAATTTTGCTTCCAATCTCCACCCCTCCATCATTTTCACATTGTCCATCTCTGACACTTCCATTCCCTTCCTTGACCTCTCTGTCTCAATCTCTGGTGATAGACTGTCCACCAATATCCATTACAAGCCTACCTACTCCCACAGCTACCTCGACTACAGCTCCTCACACCCCACTTCCTGTAAGGACTCCATCCCATTCTCTCAGTTCCTTCACCTCCGTCGCATCTGTTCTGATGATGCTACCTTCAAAAACAGTTTCTCTGACATGTCCTCCTTCTTCCTTAACTGAGGTTTTCCACCCACGGTGGTTGACAGGGCCCTCAACCGTGTCCGGCCCATTTCCCGCGCATCCGCCCTCACGCCTTCTCCTCCCCCCCAGAAACATGATAGGGTCCCCCTTGTCCTCACTTATCACCCCACCAGCCTCTGCATTCAAAGGATCATCCTCCGCCATTTCCACCAACTCCAGCATAATGCCACCACCAAACACATCTTCCCTTCACCCCCCCCGGTGGCATTCCGTAGGGATTGTTCCCTCCGGGACACCCTCGTCCACTCCTCCATCACCCCCTACTCCTCAACCCCCACCTATGGCAATCCTTTGGGAAATGTTGTAAGACTAAAATTAACTGTGTAAATGTAATCTTGTGTGTTAAGTTTTCTTTTCTTTTGTTAATAAATGTTTTAGTTTAATGTTTAAAATCTCCAAAGATGGTGGTGGACTCTTTACTTCTGACTTCAGTGCACATACCCTCTCATAATAAATACAAATTTCAAAATCATTGTGATAGCTTGGCCAAGTTTCCCTTTGTGATTTGGTCAGCCTGGCAAATATCACCTGCCATATCATAACAAGAGAGTCCTGGGGAGCAGGGAAATTGCCCATTGGAAGTTCAAACTTCCCAGGCAATTCCCATGGAGTCAGTGCATTGGGACTTCCATGGGATCCCAAAGTGCATTTTGAGGGGTATATCCGGTCTCCAACAATCTGGAGACCAGAAGATCTGGACCATTAAATTGAAACCACTTTTCTAGCCTTCCCAAGAGATTGTGAAAGGTCCTAAGGCACTATTAAAGAAGAGCAAGGAGTTCTTCCAGAATAAACACAACATTCTCAACCAGCACCAGCAACATTGATTAATTCATTTGCTTTCCATGGGGCTTAACAGTATGTAAATTGGACAATACATGCTTTTAAATAAAAGAACAATGAAAACTCCAAATGCTGTGCAATGTTTTGAGAATGGCTGTGTGAACAACTGTGTCCCTGAGATATATTGGGCTGTAACTTCCCTAAGTCCCTGGGAAATACTGGGATGTAACAGTGTGCCTGAGATATACTGGAATATAATTGAGCTCCTGAGATATTCTTAACTATAGCTGATATACTCTATTGTATCTGATGAGTTGGTGAGCACAAGGATGAAAGATGAACAGGACCTGTTGTAAATAACGGCAAAACGACATGGAGAACAGAATTTTGGGTGGCTTCAAGTTTATGGAGGTTAGAATGTTGAGGTCAATGAAGACTGTGCATTGGAATTGTCAAGGTGAGAGATAAGAATGGGATTGGAGGTTTCAGCAACAAATGAACTGAGGCAGAGACAAAGTCAGATTGTGCTATGGAGATGGAAAAAAGGTTATCTAGACGATGCTGCAGATATGAGGTTGCAAGCTCATCCAAGGGTAAATATGACACCGAGGTTAGGAACAGGCTGGTTCAGTCTTAGGTAGTTGCCAGAAAGAGGAATGGAGTTGGAAGCTAAGGAATGCTGTTTGGGATGGGGACTGAAGACAATGGCCTCAGTGTTTCTAGCATTTAATTGCATGAAATTGCTGCTCATCTGATACTGTATGTTGGATAAAAATGCTGATAATTTAGCAAAGGCAATGCGAGTAGCGGGACCACTTGAGATGGCAAGGTCAAGTTGGTGGCTGTGAATATGGGTTGGCAATGTTACATGGAGAGAAGCATTTAGTGGGCCATTGAACTCACAGATTGAAATAACTGAGGATGTGAAATTATTTGGTACTGAGGCTGAAGGAGTAAAGCAGTGAGGTTATCTCTATGAGATGGGAGGTGGTGGCATAGTGGTATTGTCACTGGACTAGTATTCCAGAGACCCAGGATAATGCTCCGGGGACCCAGGTTTGGAATCCCACCATGGCAGATGGTGAAATTTGAATTCAATAAAAATCTGGAATTAAGAGCAGAATATTGCCGTCGGTGTGTGGGAGCGGGCCCAACATGCTGATGCGTAAGATGATGTTGGGCGTGCGTCCCAATGTCATTACACGTCATTTCGATATTACATTTGGCGGGCATGTGCTGAAGGTGGCTGCGTACCTGCCAAACTGTCAATGACCAATTAAGGCAATTAAGAAAGCATTTTACCCTGTTAACAACGCTGCCCATCCAACCTTAAGGTTGGTGGGCAGGTGAAGAGCCCAAGCAGCCTTTGCGTTTTCCAGGAAACCTCATCCATGGGCGGGATGAGGTTTCCTGAAGGTTTGTAAAATTAATAAATAAATTTTGCCCACTTCATAAACGTGTCCCAGCTCATATGACACTGTCACATGAAGGAACATGTTTAAATAATTTTTTCCTTTATTTTAAAAAAACTTTTATTATCTACTTAATCTCCCTGAGACAGCTCCGTGCCTCAGGGAGATTGCTGCGCTCTTTCACACACATGCCCCAAAAAGCATAGGCCCCGACTCTCCCTCCTTCCCCTGCCCGCTCAGGTAGCGCTGTGCTGCCGGCTGCACGTTATGCTGGGCCTGCCTGCGTAAAATGGCGGTGCCCAGTTGATCACGGGCAGTGATTGGCTCTGTGCCTGCCCCCGCCTACCCGCCATAGGTAGGATTCTACCCTAAGAGTCTGATGATGACCACAAAACCATTGCTGATCGTCGTAAAAACCCTTTAAGGAAGGAAATCTGTTATCCTTACCTGGTCTCCAGACCCACAGCAATGTGGTTGACTCTTAAATGGTCTGTGGGCAAGGGCAATTAGGGATGGGCAATAAATTTTGACTTAGCGGCAATGCCCACATTCCATGAATGAATATAAAAAAAATGCTTGGATGAGCATAAGGGAACAAGGATTTTGAATGAGAGCTGAGAGTGGTGGAACATGGTAAGATTCTCAAAGGATGAAAATGTACCAGAAAAGTAGGGGTGCAGGCTAAAGTGTGACCTGGTGATAAAATCCAAACCACTACTATTGGTCTTGGCGGGGCAAGTGGTGGAAGGTATGGCCAGGCAGGGAAGCTTTCTTTAGGAGTACGATATCAGCAGCTCTCAGTTAGTGAATCAATGGTAGTGAATGAGTGAGTAGCTGAATGAGTGAATGGGTGATAAGATGGTTGAGATCGGTGAATAGGATAGGTGAGGTGGCTGGTAGCTAGGGTGGCAGTGGGTGAGGTGCAGGTGAGTGAGGTAGTAGGTGGGTAGATTGGGAACTGGATGAGTTGGTAGGGTGGTAGGTGGATAAGATGGCAGGTGAGTGAGGTGGTATTCGGGTCTTCGGAGGTCAGGTAGTTGGATGATTAGGGGGTAGTCAGGTGGCTTGGGGTCAAGGGAGGATGATTGAGGGATCAGAGGGTCTGGGGCTAGTCAGGGGGTCAGTGTGAGTGATTGGGATGTCAGTTGTATAATTACCCAGGCATTAGACTGGTGGCAGAATTTTCCGCACCCGCCCGCCGTCGCAATCTTCCAGCCCCGCCGCAAGTCAATGGGCTTCTGGCTGGGGCGCCCCCTCACCCGCGATAGGGCTGGAAAATCCTGGCCTGTGTTTTTTCTGTCTAACATTTCATTGGGTAACTATTCTCGTAAGTCAGTCAGAATTGTCCTAACTCTACGACTCTTGCTCAGAGGCATTTGGGGAGGGGCCCAGGGAGCTTACCCATCAGAAGTTGAAACTCCCTGAGCAATTCCCACATAGGTCAGCACATCAGGATGCACATCCAACCAGGCGTAGGTCCGGCCTCTGATGATCTGGGGACCATATTTGGACCAATAATTTCATGGATGGAAAGGACCTTATTTACAAGTGAAGGAACATTCTGGAGGGAGAAACAGAAAGGGTTAGTGGGAGCTGATCCATTGGAAGAGTCCGTAGTGGGAAGGGTGAGTTAGGCAGGCAGGAGATTGGCAAGATTAGCTCTTAGGGGATGTGCTGGGCCCAAAGTTCAGCGAGAGAGTAGGATGGACAATTAGGCCCGCCGCTGGTAATGAGCCACCATTGAGTGACCCAATGAGTTCTTTGGAGGATGACAGGAGAGGCACAAAGGGAAGCTGTAGGCTTATATACGATGGAGCCAAGCATGAGTGAAGCAAGAGAGCAAGAAAGCCAAGGAACACTGAGGTTGGGGTAGGGAATTGGGAGGACAGAGTAACTGAGAGGGGAGAAGTGGAAGGAGGCATGATGATAACAGAGAGGGATCTTGGAATGGTAAGGAGAAAAAAGTATAAAGAAGAGACAAAACTGGAAATAGAAGTGATGGGCTCAGGTCCAGTGCAGCAGCCAAAATGTGCAAGCGAATGAACACGGGGAAAACTCAAATTAAATGGGCCTGGTTATGTGGCAATTATTAGGTTACCTGAAAGTACATAGTAAACAGGAAATGGATAGAAGACAATAGGAAGCAGACCAGAGTTAAAGTCAGAGTTCCTGTTGTTGGATAACAATGGTATAGGGAAGATGGAGTCAACAGAGAGCATTGACGGACTAGTCCCAGTTCGGAGACAGGTTTAGAGAATGAAGTCCAGAAGCTAAATGAGGGTAGAGTGTTGAAGGACGCATCAACAGAGATGTTTTCATGAAGGAAGAAAAAATTTAAGAGACTTCTTCACACAAAGAGTAGAAATTTGGAAATCTCTTCTGCTAATGGCAGTTAATGCTGGATCAATTGTCAATTTTAAAATTGAGATTGATAGATTTTGTTAGTCAAAGGTATCAAGGGCTATGTGGAAAAGGCGGGTGTATGCATGGCCTGGATCGTATCTTTACATGCATGTGTAGTTCCAAGTAGGCTTACATGACAAAAAGACATCTGTTAGGCATTGACCAATGCCAGGATTATTTGAAGCATGCACAGACCTTCCACGTTCTGTGCACATGCACAATTTCAACCGTTCATGGTGGTGTCCTTATGGACAAGTGCAGGTACTTTAATTATGTGGTCGCCACACCAAATCTTCATTCACCGCAACTTTTGAATCTTTTCTGCTTGGGACTCCACCATAAGAGTCCAGGAGATTTCGAATTATCTTTAAACCAGGAAAATTGTTTTAGATGTGAGTACCTGAGTATTAATCAACTATTTGTCAACTTAAACTTCGTGAAAAAAAACCTTGTTCCATATCACTAAACACTACAGCCTTACTATCTACACATCACCCAATGCCTTGGTGTCAGCACCATGAAGGAAGTATGCTCATTAATATCCTATCTTGGCAGTAAAACACTTCTCCTTGCCAGCGGGTTTGCTATAGATTTTATTATTGTACTAAGTATTTCTCTTCTGCATTAGCATCGAATGCTGTCAGATTGCTACCATTTCGGATATCAATTATATGCAGGGTGTTGCCCTATGTAACTGTTAACTTTCTCCATTGATGTAATGAAAAAGGGTTCTTCCATTGCTGTAATTGCTTCTTTATGTAGGTAAGGAGGGGTGACATCATGGAGCCAATGTCTACCAGTGAGCATGGAGCGATGTGAGAATGGAACTTGGTATGAGTTATGAACTAGTAGGCAGACATTAGCCTAACCCACCACACACATCTAGCTCACTGCCCCATGTGACCCATTTCTTTTCCCAATGCTTTGGTCATTTTAATGTGTGTCTACTGTCCTAAAATTTTGCAAGCAAGGCCTGTGAGAGATATGTTTTAGGCTTGCTAACCCTTGATATGGGATGGAAGGTCTTAATCTTCAGCCCATCCCCTTTTGTTGGATGGAAGAGAATGGGGCTAGAAGCAAGGCATCTTAATAATGCATCCTATGCTCCATTCCAGTCCCCAGGTCATAGCATGGCAGAATAGAATGCGATTGGGACTATGCACTTTGGAAGAAAAATAGATATTGTTAGCAGGATGACAACTAGAAACCACTTTATTATCAAAATAAAATTATTTTACTCTCTTTCACAATACAGCTGAGTTCAAAATTAACATTTTCTTTTTAACCAACAAAACAACTTGTATTGACATAGCACCTTTAATACAATGAAATGTTGCAAGACTCTTCATAGGAGGCTTAGAAGACAAAATTTCACACTGCACCACAATAGGTAAGCATCTGGCATATGATGTCTAGCTTAATCAAAGAGGACAATTTTCCAGAGTGTCATAAAAAAAGGAAAGTGATGTAGAGAGGTGGAGAGGTTTAGGAAAGCAGTTCCAGAACTTCACATTTGGCAACTAAAGGCGTGGCCACCAATGGTGGAGCAACTTAATGTAGGGATGCTCAAGAGGAAAAAGTCAGAGAAGTGCAGAGATCTCTGAGGACTGTGGGACTGGAGAATATTATAGGAATGGGGAGGGGCAAGGCTGTGCAGGGTTTTGAGAACAAAGGTGAGAATTATTTATTGGAGGAATTGCTTAACTGGAACCACTGTAGGTCATTGAGCACAAATGTGCACAGGACTGTGAATTAAAAGGCCTCAGTTAAGTATTCCTTTCTGGAGGAAGCAGATAACAATTGAGGCATAATCACAACATTGGTCATGATGCATGACACTTGTGCTTGAATGTGAAGGGTGCTCTCCAGGTGGATAGCAGCAGTATGTTCACACTCCACCTGAGAAACCATGGGCTCTGTGCTTCAATGGCTGGGTGACTTGCTCTTGTGGCAGAGGCTGCACAATCTGTCATTTTATTCCTTCCACGAGCTTTTTCTTTGCACTGAATGCTCCCTAGACGTTTGATCACTTTGGCTGTCATTGCCATTTGACAGACACCAGCTGACAACCAGAGTTTCACAAGGTTCTGTACAGTTGTCACAGGGATGGACTCTACAAGGAGCCAACAGTTTGTGCGTAAATGTCATTGTCTTTTCCATTATGGTGTCCCATGAGATATATGGTTCTCCAAGTGCAGCAGGACACTGAAAAGAAGGTCAACTTAGGTGAGGGAAGTGGAGTGGTGTGCAGGGAGGTACACACGTAGTTCAAGTGCTCATCAGGCCAAAGGTTAGGATCATTGTCATCCAGGTATATGAGGCTGATGTCCTCATAGTCCTCAGTGCAGTCTACAGAATCATCAAAGTCAGTTGGAACAATGAGTCCAAAGGATGCTCCATGTGCTCACTGAGATCATTGTCATCCAGGAATAGTGGCTTGAGGGTGATTTCCTCATGACCGTCGGTGAATTACACGGAATCATGAAAGCCAGTTCACCTACTTCAGTTAAAGCTACATTATGCCAATTTTTCAATGCATTGCTCAGCCCAGCACTTTCACCAAGACACTCCATCTCATCTGTCAGTCCTCACTGCCAGTTATGAATATGATGTTTCCAACCAGTCCACTCTTAGCTGAAAAATTTCTGTTCTTCTGCAGGTCAAGGTATCATGTAGCCAAGGTATGATATTTGCAACTATATGGTACAACTCATGGGGCAGAATAGTGAGCTCAGTGGGCGCGCTCGTGCCTGACCTGGCCGAGCGTGAAATGATGCAAGATGACGTCGGGCAAACATCTCAATGTCATTGCGTAGTCCCGCGATATTTCGTTCAGTGGGTGCACGCCAAAGTCGGCAGCGCACCCGTTGACAATTAAAAGGCCTTTTAAGGCCTTTAAAATGGTAATTACGTTCAAATTGACACTGTCCTTCCAACCTTACAGTTGGCGGGCAGGACAAGACACCAAGCAGCCTCTGAACTTTTTAGGAAGCCTCATCCATGGGTGGGAAGAGGTTTCCTAAAGCCAATAAAAATAAAATAAAAATTTTACACTTGAATTAAAAACATGTCCCTGCTCATGTGACAGAGTCACATGAAGTGACATATTTTACGACATTTTTATTTTGTTCATTACTTTTTTCAAACAGTCCTTCATTTCTCTGAGGCAGATCTGTGCCTCTGGGAGATTAAAGCTCTCTTTCGCACGCATGCACGAAGTTTGTGCTAGGCCCTGCTTGCCTCCTCCCACCGCCTGCACAATGTTGTCGCTCGCATTCCACCCTGGGCGGGCCTTAATTGGCCCACCTGCGTAAAATTTCAGTGCGGTGATGATCGTGGGTTGTGGTCTGCTTCCTGGCCGCCGCCGCGCGCTCCTGCACAGCACCCCCGCCAAGGACAAAATCCTGCCTGTGTTGTTGAGGGGATTTGGCTGGGTCTTGGTAACAGCAATTGCAGCAACTATAGTTAGTTCAACTGGTAACCAAGATGTTTGTCAACAAGATGTTAGGGGCAAATCTCTCCAGAGACAGACCCAAAAGCAACAGTGCGTTTGCAGAACAAAAAATACTGAATCCAGAAGCTGGAGGAGCAGATAGTTCAGTCATCATGGCCAGAATTTTCTTGTCAGCAATTTGGGGGCGAGGCCCTCTCACCGATGGGAAAATGACGCGGGATGACGTTGGGAGGAACCCCCGACGTCATCCCAGTCCATTTAAATTTTTAGGCAGGCGGGCAGACAGCAAAATCAGCTGTTTGCCCGCCGACCTGTCAGTGGCCAATTGAGGCCATTGACAGAGTATTTGAGATAATTAAAGACCCTGCCCATCCAGTCTTAAGGCTGGCAGGCATGCCAGGAGACCCAGTGGGCTTCTGATAATACATGAAACCTCATCCACTGGCTGGATGAGGTTTCATGTCCATTTTTAAAAACTTTAGTAAATTTTATGTGATATTTATTAACATGTCCCACCTCATGTGACATTGTCACATGAGGGGGACATGTTAATAATTTTTTTATTTTTATTTTTAAAGTTTTTTTGGACTGTCACTGATCTCCCTGAGACAGACAGCACTTAGTCTCAGGGTGCAGTGCGCTCTTTTGCATGTGCGATAGAGCGGACTTTGACAGATGGGGAATCCCTCCACCCCCTGCACAGGAATTTCAAAATGGCGGTGGGCCCCGTTTTGGCGGCGGAGTTCGTCTGTCTGCTTGCCACCGAGCCAGTGGGGCCCGCCCGCTAACTGAGGGCAAAATTCTGCTCCATGTGTCTGTATTGTGTACTCCATTTACCTAGAAGTCACCCTGTCCATATTCTGCCACTTGACACACAGAGGCTACAATGATGTTCACCCATCAGCTTTACAGTTTAGCTGGTGAGCTCTGCATAAAATTATTATTGATTGTGTCAGGAAGATATAGTAATTTTCATATGTTATTATTGGAATTCATTGTACAGTATAGTAATAGAGGCACCTGTGTCTATGTGCCTGCCTGTGTGTGTGTGCATGCGTGTGTGTGTGTGTGTGTGTGTGTGTGTGTGTGTGGAACTTAAGTGCATTAAAGACAGCTGGTCTGAAGGCTTTGATGTAAGAAGGGAAGCTAGGTTTGAAATGCAAAATAGGTAAACATGGGCAAAGTTTTAGGATGTGAGGTGCAAAGGGAACATTTGCATGTTTAAATAAACCAGAATAACTTGAATTCAAAAGAAGTGAAATGTTGCACCTGGCTAGAAGAAGTTAAGAAACAGTGTATTTATTTTTCCCCAAAGATTACTGGTAAAATTAGTATGATGATAGATTTTTATTATTAGAGATGTAAAGTCCAAAGACAGAGTAAAACAATGATTATTTGCATTCAAAGGGGAAAATATGTATAAAGGAGAGAAGGTTGTGTGTAAGGACAGACATTTTAAGATCTACACAGGTGTGAAAAGTCTCCAGCATCTAAGCCTCAAGCTGCTGTCTGCAAGAAACCAAAGCTGAGAAAAATTCACTTTGAATTTGGCTGTCCGGGGTGTGTGCTTTGCCTGGGTCTGTTTAAATCTATATGTTTTACTGTTGCCTTAATAGAGGTGTAACTGGGAGTCAGATTAACAAGGGGATTTAAAAGTCATTAGAGTAATAATTTATAAACCTATGTATGTGCTTAAAATCATTTTTTTTATTTAATAAAGCTTTAATTTAGTTTTGTAAGAAATCTATAAGACTCGGTGGTCTTATTACTACTGAATTCAAGGCACGTATCTCGAAAAAAATGCAAATTGTAAAATAGTTGTGGCAGTTGTTTCAAGTTTCCCTCAACTCAGAATTTACCATTCCCCGTGCCATAACAAAATTGGGGGCTCATCCGGGAATAATTGAAATTCCTGGATTGGTTTGGAGTTGGTGAATCTTAAGGTTATGAGTACGAGAAGCTCTTTGAATTCAGGAGTCGATGTGAGGGTTTTTTTTAACTGGTAAGACTGCAATATGGCTTTGGCAGTTGCTAAGACTTGTCTGGGAGTTGAAAGCATAACTTTGATTGGTTTACAAAAAGCAAATAAAGCTAGTTAATGGAATTGGCAGATAAGTTACACTTAGGGTTACCTGCAGGGGGAAGGGAATCAGACATAATTGAAGGTATAGTACGACACTTGAAATTGGAAGGAATACCTGAGACTGAATTCTCCAATTTCAGTTGCAAATGAAAAAACTTGAGCTAGAGGCAGCTGAAAAAGAAAAAAGAGAGAGAGCATTTCTGAGGGAGTTAGAAATGACAAGGTTAGATAGGCAGGAAAGAGAAAAAGAAAGAGAGAGAATTCCATCTTAAAATGCTGGCAGTTAAAAAAGAGACACCAGGAGGTGAGGAAGGACTTATTTCCAGATCGGAACCCAGTGGGGAGATGTTTAAATTTGTGCAAGCTCTTACAAAGTTTGAGGAAAGATATGTTGAAGCACGCTTTATTTCATTTGAGAAGAAAGCTAAACAGATGAAATGGTCACATGAAAACTGGATATTGTTGTTACAATCCAGGTTGGTGAGTAGGGAACATGAGGTTTATGCTTCATCGTCTGAAGAAATGTTGGTGAACTATGATGTGGTAAAAAAGGCTACTTTGAGTGCATATGAGTTGGTTCCAGAGGCATACAGGGAGAAATTTAGGAATATGAGAAAACTGCATGGGCTAATTTATATTGAGGTTGAAAGAGTAAAGCAAAGTAATTTTGACGAGTGAATATGGGTTAGATAGATATGACATATGCAGCTCTTAGAGAAGTAATTCTTTTGGAATAATTTAAAGATTCAATTCCTTCAGTTGTGAGAACTCATGTGGAGGATCAGAGGGTTGAAACAGTAAGACAAGCAAGAGAGATAGCTGATGGTTATGAGTTAGTTCATAGAGCTAGACTTTATATGTCACCCTTTTAAACCAGAGAAGGATAGGAAGTGGGAAGGTGAAAGGAAGGTGGAAATTCGTAAGAAGTTTTTTTCAGAGTAAAAAGAAATGTGCTGAGGGTAGAAGTGACACTCGAAAATTGAGGTATTTTCAGTATAATAAAGTTGGACACACAAAGTCAGTGTGTTGGAAATTGCTGGGAAAATCTGTTGGAATTATAGGGGTGCAGAAAAGTTCTAGAAGTATAGGTACTGTGGGCTCAGAGGTTTAGGTACAGAAAAAAACAATGGTTTGTGTACAGGTAAAACAGGAAGAATCAGTGATAGGTAAAGAAGTGGGACTGTGTTCACAATTTACCCATAATAATTCTCAGGAGCAGGTTGCAGAAATGCTCAGCGATTTTGTATGTGAAGGGAAAGTCTTTCCATGTGTACAGGGTGGAGTAGGTAAAGATGTTAAAATTTTAAGAGATACAGGAGCTAATCAATCCTTACTGTTGTGGATAGTGACATTTGTTGTTCAGAGGGAGTATTGCAGGAGCAGGCAATAATAACTGGGGTTTATGGAGATCACAGAATCACAGAACTGCAGATCCTTAACATCACAGAAAGAGGTCATTCAGCCCATCGTGTCTGCGCCGGCTCTCCAAATGAGCATTATGACCTAGGGCCTTTTTCCTGCCTTTTCCCCATGCCCTTGCACATTGTTTCTATTCAAATAATCATCGAATGTCCACTTCAATGCCCCAATTGAATCTGCCTCCACCATACTTCCAGGCAGTACATTCCGGACCCGAACCACTCGTGTGAAAAAAATTTTTTTTTAGTCACATTTGCTTCTTTTGCAAGCCACTTTAAATCTGTGCCCTCTCATTCTTGATCCGTTTATGAGTGGGAACATCTTCTCCCTATCTACTCTGTCCAGCCCCCTCATGATTTTGAACATCTCTATCAAATCTCTTCTCAGCCTTCTTCTCTCCAAGGAGAACATTCCCGACCTCTCCAACCTATATTCATTGCTGAAGGTTCTCATCCCTGGAAACATTTTTGTAAACCTCTTCTGTACTCTCCAATGTGTTCACAACCTCCTTATAACATGGTGCCCAGAACTGTACACAATATTCCATCTGAGGCCTAAGGAGTGTCATATATAAATTCAGCATAACCTCCCTGCTCTTGTAATCTATGCCCCTATTAAGAAAGCCCAAGATACTATATGCTTTATTAACTGCTCTCTACGCTTGTCCTGCCACCTTCAATGATCTATGCAGATGTACACCCAATTCTTTCTGCTCCAGAACCTCTTCAAAATTTCACCCCTTATTTTATATTGTCTGTCCATGTTCTTCCTACCAAAATGCATAACCTCACACTTCTCCGCATTGAACTTCATCTGCCACCTATCTGCCCACTCCACCAACTTGTCTATTTCCCCTTGAAGTTCCATACTATCCTCCTTGCAGTTCACAACACTCCTAAGCTTTGTGTCATCCTCAAACTTTGAAATTGTCCCCTGCACACCAAGATCTAGATCATGAATACATATCAGGAAAAGCAAGGGCCTCAATACTGACCCCTGGGGAACTCCACTACAAACCTTCCTCCAGCCCAAAAAATATCCATTGACCATTTGTTTATGCTTCCTATTTTTCAGCCAATTTTGTATCCACTTTGCTACTGCCCCTTTTGTTCCATGAGAAAGAGATTTTCTCACAAGTCAGTTGTGTGCCATTGTGTCAGATGCCTTTTCAAAGTCCATGTACGCCACATCAACAGCATTAACCTCATCGAACTTTTCTGTTACCTCTTCAAAAAACTCCAGCACATTAGTTAAACACTATCGTCCCTTTAGAAATCCATGCTGGCTCTTCCTTATCAATCCATATTTTTCCAGGTGACTACTAATTCTATTCCAAATAATTGTTTCTAGACTCTTGCCCAAAACTGAAGTTAAACTGACTGGTCTGTAATTGCTGAGCTTATCCTTACAATCTTTTGTGAACAAGGGTGTAATGTTTGCAATTCCCCAGTCCTCTGGCACCACCCCTGAGTCCAGGGAATACTGAAAGATTATGGCCAGTGCCCCTGCAGTTTTTACTCTCACTTTTTCCTTCAATATCCTTGGATGCATCACATCCGATCCCGGTGCCTTGTCAACTTTAAGCACTGACAGTCTATTCAACATTTCCTCCTTGTGATAACAAGATCACGGGGTCATAGGTTGAAACAAGAAGAACAAGAAGTTCAAAGGCAGGGAGAAGGTGTGGAAGTCCAGTTAACTGGCACTGTGTTTGATAACGTTGTTCAGGAGGAAAGAACGCTATTGAACACTTTGTCCTTATCAATTTTGAACCCTTATAGTGACAGAGTTTCCTCATCTGTCACCATGTTCTGGGTATCATCTGCCTCCTTAGTAAAGACAGATGCAAAATATTCATTTAATACCTCAGCCATGGCCCCTTAATCCATGTGTAAATTCCCTTTTAGGTCCCTAATCGGTCCTACTCCTCCTTTTAACACCCTTTTACTATTTATATGTCTATAGAAGACTTTGGGATACCCCTTTATGTTGGCTGCCAGTCTTTTCTCATAATCCCTCTTTGTATGTCTAATATGCGTTTTCACCTCCCCTCTGACCCTCCTGTATTCCTCTTGGTTTTCAATTGTATTTTCTACCTGACACCTGTCATAAGCGCACTTTTTCTCCTTTATCTTAATTTCAATTTTGTTTTTCACCCAGGCAGCTCTCGATTTGTTTGACCTACCTTTCCCTTTCGATGGAATATACAGTGTATATCCAGAATTGACTGTGCCCGAACCAATTCTTTCTGGAAGGTAGTCCATTCAGCTACATTCTTGCTTGTCAATTTCCTGAACACAATCTAGGAACTTTTGACCCTCTCTGCCCTTTATACTACCACTGCCCCAGTCTACTTTTGGGTAATTAAAGTCCCACATTTTAACTACTCTATAATGTCTGCATCTTTTTGTAATTTCCCTGCAGATTTGTTCTTCTCACTAGTTGGCGGTCTATAAGCTACACTGAGCAAGGTTATTGCACTCTTTTTGTTCCTTAGCTCTAGCCAAATTGATTCTGTCCATGAACCCTCTGGGACATCTTCTTTATCCAGCTCTGCAATGCTCTTCTTAACCAATACCTCCACCCCTCCTCCTTTCCTTCCTTTCCTATCTCTTCTGAACACCTTGTACCCGGGAATATTTAACACCCAGTTCTGCCATTCCTTGTGCCAGGCCTCTGTTATCACCACAACATCATACTTCCACATGGCAATCTGTACCTATAACTCCCCAATCTTATTTACTATACTCCATACATTCATATACATGCATAGTAACCCTTATTTAGGTTTTGTTACTTTCTCCCTTACCCTGACTTTACCTATTAACTTAATATTTTCTATACTGGTGCTATCTGTCCCTCCCAGTATTTTGTGCACCCTGGTATTCCTCTCTAAAATGTTTTCTTGGTTCCCACACCCCTGCTGATTTAGTTTAAAGCCCTAAAGTTATTCCATTATGGAAGGTAAATTTAAGGAGTTGGGGTAGTGGAAAAATTGCCCATTGCAGGGATTCAATTTATTCTGGGTAATTATAAAGCTGGCTCACAGATGTGGGTGATGCCTATGGTAGTTGAGCAGCCTGTTGAAGTGCTTTCAATAGAAATGTTACAGAGAGATCATCCTGGATTCTTTCCAGATTGTGTGATAACAAGATCACAGGGTCATAGGTTGAAACAAGAAGAACAGGAAGTTCAAAGGCAGGGAGAAGGTGTGGAAGTCCAATTATCTGGCACTGTGTTGATAACATTGTTCAGGAGGAAAGAACAGATGACAATGCAGTTGAGGTGTTTAACTCAAAGCAGTTAGTGGAGTTTCAGAAAAAGGATTTATGAATAAAACAGTTATATCAGAGAGCTTACTCAGAAATAGAGGCAAAGTGTTCTCCAGAATGTTACTACCTTGAGGGTAATGTTTTAAAGAGAAAATGGCAGCCTTATTATGCTTCAGCAAATGAAAGCTAGAGGGAGGTGCATTAGATTGTAATGCCATTTTGATATAGAAATGAGATTCTGAGGATAGCTCATGAAATTCCAATGTGGTATGGGGGCATGGGTGGTGGAATTTAAGAATTAAAAAGACACAGGCTAAAGTACAAAAAACATTTTTAGTGACCTGGATTGCTGTCAAATTCTGTAGAACATGTCACACTTGTTAGGTGATAGGGAAACCACAAGCAGTGATTAAGCTGGCACCTTTAATTCCAATTCCAACATTTTAAGAACCTTTTACTAGGGTCATGATGGATTGTATAGGACCACTCTCAAAACTCAAAATGGAAATCAGTACTTACTGACAATGATGGATGTGTCTACAAGGTTTCCTTTGAGAAATATTACAACAAAGAAAATTGTAGAAGAGTTGACCAAGTTTTTTTTACAAGATATGGGCCAGGATTTTCTAGTCATCGGGCGGTTTTGGTGGGAACGGGCGGGGGCAGTCGCGGAGCCGTCCACCACCTGCAATCGGCTCTGCACTGCAATTTCATGTAGACGGGCCAATTAAAGCTTGCCCAGCATGGATCGCGAGTGGTAGTGCTGAGCGCTACCTGTGTAGGCAGGGGGAGGAGGGAGAGTCGGATCCAGCATGCAGTTCGTGCATGAGCCTGAAAGAATGCTTCAATCTCCCTGAGACAGGGAGTTGCCTCAGGGAGATTGAAGCGCTTTTTAAAGAATTAGCTAAAGACAATAAAAATTTAATGAAACATGTCCCCTCATGTGACTATGTTACATAAGATGGGACATGTTTTTATTTTTAAAAGAAAGTTGTTATTTCATTAGTATTAGCTTTAGAAAACCTCATCCTGATCGTGGATGAGGTTTCCTAAAAAATGCAAAGCCCGCTTGGCATAAAATTCAACTCAATTACCTTGTTAATGGCCTTAATAGGCCTTTGAATTGTTGGTGGCCACACGCTGGAGTTACATGACATCATCGCGTGTCATTTTACTTTCCGGCGTGTCGGATGCGAGCCTGCATGCCGAATGTAAAATTCTGTCCATGGTTTACCTAAAGAAATACAATTATATCAGGGTTAAAACTTCAAGGGGAGAAATTTTCTTATGGTGGGTGGACTGGATGGGAGTGGACAGAGGTGGGCGTGAAGCCGATTGCCAACCGTGATCGGCTGTGCGCTGTTACTTTATGCAGGCAGGCCAATTAAGGCTCACCCACCATAACACGTGGCCGGTAGCGCTCAGCGCTACATATGTGGGCATGGGGAGGAGGGAGAGTTGGGGCTTGCGCTCTTTCGTGCATGTGCGCAAACGAGTGCAGCAATCTCCCTGAGGCACGGAGATGCCTCAGGGAGATTGAATGGATCATAAAAATTTTTAATAAAAAAGTTAAAATTTATTCAAACATGTCCTCTCATGTGACAGTGTCACATGAACTGGGACATGTTTATGAAGTTTGGAAAATTTATTTATTTATTTTATGAAAGCTTCAGCAAACCTCACCCTGCCCGTGCATGAAATTTCCTGAAAAAACGCGAAGGCCACTTGGGCTTGTTGCCTTCCCGCCAACGTTAAGGTTGGACGGACAGTGTTCTTAACTAGTTTAATTAGTTTTTTAATGGCCGTAATAGGTTACTGACACTTTGGCAGGCGCGCAGCCACCTCTGGTGCGCATCCGCTGAATGAAATATCGAGATGATGCATGATGATGTTGGGGCCCGCTCGCCGACACGTAAAACAACATGCGTTGACATCGGGGGATCTCTAAATTTTTCAGGAAGGCGGGGGCACAGCGAAATCAGCTGCATGCCCTCTAAACTATCAATGACCAATTGAGACCATTGACAGAGTCAATTATATAATTAAAGGACCTGCCTGTCCAACCTTAAGGTTGGCGGGCAGGCCAGGAGTCCCAGTGTGAACTAGAAAAAGCATGAAACCTCATCCATGGACGGGATGAGATTTCATGTAGGGTTTAAAAAATGTTAATAAAGTTTTATGTGACAATTATGGACATGTCCCAACTCATGTGACATTGTCACATGAGGGGATATGTTAGAGAAATTTTACTTTTCTATTTTTAGGTTTTGTACATTTTGAGCTGATCTTCCTGAGGCAGCACTTAGCCTCAGGGAGATGACTGTACTCTTTCTTGTGCATGCGCGAAAGAGCGCACTCTCGATTTTGGGATTCCCCCTGCCCACACAGAGAGCGCAGCATAGCACTTCTGTGCGGAAGTCAGGCTGGGCGGGCCTTAATTGGCCCGCCCATATAAAATGGCGCCACGCCTCTGATTGGGGGCACTGATCAGAAGCACGCCTGTGTGCGCCCACCCATTAACTTCACCCCTGAAGGGGGGAAAATTCAGCTCCATGTGTTTTACTGTTGCCTTAACGGAGGTGTAACTGGGAGTCAGATTAACTAGGGGATTTAGATGTTATTAGCATAGTAATTTGTAAAACTAACGATGTGCTTAAAATCTGTTTTTTATTTAATAAATGTTTAATTTAGTTTTGTAAGAAACCTTTAAGACCTCAGTGGTCTTATTACTTCTGAATTCAAGGCATGCATCTCAAAATAAATACAAATAGTAAAATAGTTGTGGCCTTTGTTTCAAGTTTCCCTCTGGGATTTGAACAGTTCAGCATTTACCATCCGCTGTGCCATAATAATTGGCTCGTGACGCTGCAACTTGCTTCAAAGAGGCTCCTTGCAGTAGTGTGGTATGGGAGCTCTCCCAATCAAAGATATCATTGGTAAACCAGAATGAAATGCATTCCTTCATGGATGAGGAAGAACAGCGCAGGAGTTTTGTGTTGCCGTTCTCCGACTCAATCCGATTGTTGGTATTATTCTGAAAAGTAGAATGTTACTTTGAAAATATGGAAGTCAGTTAATAAGCAGATGAGGAAATAGTCTTTCAGGAGTCAATGGAAGAGTCCAAAACTTTCAATATATTTTGTTAATTGCACCTTTGAGGGTGTATGAGCCATATCCCTGAAGGTCGTACACAATTTCTGATTCTGATTATAGTCCAATGTAATAGCTGAACTTCCTGCTCATGCTCATTATAACATGGAATTGGCTCAGTAGCCCTTTAAATCTGTGGCCACGTCAGAGGCTGTGAATCGTGTGATAAGCAATCCACCTCCTGGCTCCCCAAAGCCTGTCCACCATCTACAAGGCACAAGTCAGGAGTGTGTAGGAATACTCCGGTCTTGCCTGGATGGCAGCTCCCACAACACTCAAGAAGTTTTACACCATCCAGGCAAAAGCAGCCCACTTGATTGCCACCACATCCACAAATATTCACTCCCTCCACCATCGATGCACAGTAGAAGCAGCATGTACCATCTACAAGATGCATTGCAGGGACTCACCAAGGTTCCTTCGACAGTGCCTTCCAAACTCATGACCACTACTATCTAGAAGGACCAGGGCAGCAGATAGATGGGAACACCACCATCTGGAAATTCCCCTCCAAGTGACTCACCATCCTGACTTGGAAATACATCGCCATTCTTTCATTGTCAAAATCTTGGAACTCCCTCTCTAACAGCACTGTGGGTGTACTTACACCACATGGACTGCAGCAGTTCAAGAAGGCAGCTCACCACTACCTTCTCAAGGACAACTAGGGATGGACAATAAATGCTGGCTCAGCCAGCGAAGCCAACATCCCATGAATGAATTTTGAAAAAGTAGTACCTGACAGCTGAGATGCTTTTTGAATGTATTTATCTCGTTGATATCCTCATACATAATTGCCATCTTCAAATGATTGATGCAGGATCCATCATTTCAACAGACACACCTACAATCTCCTCCAGGACCTCAGACATCTCATTTCACACCATGGAGTAAAATTCCCTGTACCATTACCTGTTACTTGTACCATTACCTTACTTGTTGATATTGCATGTCTCATCAATGAACAGCAGTTCAGCAAAGGCCTCCTGACAGGGCTTCATTAGTAATGTCATGAATTAAATGAACTGGAAGTGGTTTGCTTGCAGGCCATCACCCTGTTCTATTGAATCTTTCCTAGGGTATCATTGATTGCGTTCATGCTGTCATCACCTGCTTTGAGTCACGTCTTTCTATTTTTGATGTCATGCAGATTTACAGTCTTATTGAACGACCACTGAACATAATCATTCAGCTGCTTGTTCTCAGCGTGCAGCTTCACCAACTCATCCTCCTTATTGCATTTCATCCCAGTTGAGTTGTCATCTCCTGATGTATAATAATAAACATGCTGGACTCAGGACATGCAAGTATGCACAAGGTGATGCAAAGTGTCAGTCAGCCTGTTCTTGGTCACATTGATTCTCAATTTCACAATGGCCTATAGCCCATGCAAAGAATCTGGAAAATAAATTGGAAAATTAATGAACAATCAGAATGGCCAGACAAAGCAGCACTAGCTACTGCGGAAGGGACTAGTGAGCAAGGAGATTGAGATGGTGTCCTACCCCGTTGTGGGTTAAGGACAACATTTCTGCTCTGGACCTCGTCCACCAGGATCTCTAGCGCCATGTCCAAGAACCTGTGCGTTCTCCCACTCAGTCTCCAAGCCATCTGCAATGTGCTACTGTCTGCCAGCCGGAGCGTTCCACACTTTCAGTGGGTGTGAGGAATCCACATAACTGCCCCATGAAAATTATGATAATGAGCAGCTGAGTGCTAAATCTGCAGGTGTTTGTTTTAGCACCCCCCCAGGTCAGTTCAAATTATGGTCATAGGCAATTAGAACCAAGATTGTGTAGTTAGTCTAAACTTTCAAGCAGACCTGTCTTATTAACATTGCACCCAGTTAGCATTAATGACCAAATAATATTAATTTTATTGAGAAAAGTTGGCCAGTGGAACTCCAATTATGAACTCCCACATTCTTGTAGTATTCACTCGCCAATGGGTTGTTACTGCATGATGCTGAATTCCTGATATTTTGCTCAATTTTATATTGTCTTAGCTTAGACAATAGCCCAATTGCCACAGGGGGCAAAATAACAGCTAATCAGAGAACAGTTATTTTTTTCCAACAATTATTTTTCAATTATTGCCTCATAACAGCACTCAGTTAAGGTAGCAATTTTTTTTAAAAAAGCTTTGTATCATTCCTAACGTAAGATGATTAAAATAAAATAAAATAAAGAAAATTTAAACCCAAAACACAGTAAAATACATGAATGGAAATTTCAATACTTTTTATGTCCCAATCACTTCTGTTGAGGAGAAACTTCTGGCCAGGAATTTACAGGACGATGGTAATCCCATCCACTGGCCAGAAAGTCAGGGCAACTGGTTCCAGCTGTTACTGGCACCAAACTGATTTTATGTGCATCAGGCAATTAACTGCCTGGCATTGGGGCTCCAATCCATATACGGTTGATGTCCCTCCCACCAAGAGTTTTGGACAATCAGACAGCTGATGGCTGTTCCGTTTCACAGCACTCCAGTACCAGCAGCCATTGCTGGGCCTACAATCAGGTAGCATCATGGAATAGATCCTGGAATGGAGGTGAGTGGAGTTGGATTTGCTGTGGCTCATCAGGCAGCCCAGGTGAGGTGGGTGGGAGGTGGGAGTGTGGATGGTGAGAGGAGCGAGGGTGTCTCGCTAGTGGTGGCTCTCGTTGCCAAAGGCATCCTCAGATGTCAAAGGGTGTCTGATTAGAAGGCCCCTCCAGTGCCCACAAGGAGGCCGTCAGCGTGTACCTGATGGCCTCCCTACATGGCAAAGGGCCTACCTGCCACTAGTAAAATACCAGCTACATCAGGAAGAGGCCTTTAAGTGGCCTTTAATTGGCCACTTAAGGGCCTCAGTTGGCCTCTTGATACTGGTAAAATACCTACGGTGGCAGAAAGGCAACAGGCACCCCACCCGATTAGTCACCAACCACTTCTTCATCTCCCTCCCGCTTCTCAGCAAATTCCCTGAGGCACTGTAAAATTCTGGTCCTAGCCTTCTGGCTTTTCACACCCCCCAATTGCCTTTCAACACAACTTCACATTTGGCCATTCAGAGAAAAAATTGTTGTAGTAATTGAAGGTATAGCCTTTCCTACTGCCTATTGGGGTCATGTGATTGTTCTTGGCAACTCCGATCAATGAAACCTAAGTGTGGGCAATCCGACGGAGGTTGGGGGGGGGGGCATGGCTTTTCTAGTCGAGGGCCTGGTTCAAGCATGTAGCTTCTGAAGAGCTCCCTGTAATAAAGTTGTCTGTTTCAAGTAGAAACCTGTCCAGTAGGTCAAGTTGGCGATGAGGACACAACTCTGACGCTGCACCTCACCTTGTGAATGCAAGTATATCAGATCTTAAGAAGAAAAGTATACTCTTCAGTCATGCCACTCTTTGGCAGAATCAATCCATATGACGCGACTATGGAAGACTGGAGCCAATATGTAGAGTGCCTTGGTTTTTATTTCATGGCAAACGAAATTACCGCGGAGGAGAAGCAGAAAACAATCCTTTTGAGTGTATGTGGTAGCATGACATATAACCTTGTCAGCTGTCTGATGGCCCCGTCAATTCTAAGTCCTTTAACAAATTAGTAGAACTCGTGAAAAAGCGTTACTAGCCGAAATCTCCGTAATAATGCAGAGGTTTAAGTTTAACTCCAGAGTAAGGGCCCCGGGAGAATCCATCGCAAACTATATAGCGAAGTTGAAGCAGTTGACTGAGTACTTCAACTTCGGAGATACACTCAATGATATTTTGCGGGACCCAATTAGTTTGTGGAATTCACGATGGTGCCGTTCAAGGCTGTTTACTCACAAATGTCAACATCGATTTGAAGCGTGACATGGAAATAGCACAAGCCATGGAAGGTGCTGCGAGAGACTCACAGGCTTTCCCACATGGCACTGTTCTTCATGTGGGGTGGGAACCTACTTCCGAGCGTGGCGTGAAAACCAGAGACATAGCAGCGATGCAAGAGACAATCTCTGTTGCTAGCAAAACTAAAAGGCCCAGTAGAAGCATTTCAGCAGTGACTCCGAGGTTAACCTGTTATGGATGTGGGGGTAACCACGTACCGGACACCTGCAGATTCAAGGAAGCAGATGCCATTACTGCCATAAGAAAGGTCATGTAATAAAACAATGCAGGGTGAAATTAAGGAAGCCCATAAGGCAGCAGACCAAAATGATTGAAATGAATAATATAACCAAACTTGAAGCTGCCAATACCGATATCTATTCCCTGTACAATGTCACAATAGTAAAAACTGAATCTATTACCATCACAATCCAAAAAAATGGGAAGCCACTAATAATGGAGGCAGATACAGGAGCCTCAACCATAGAGATGGGACAGAACAGAGTTAAATACCTAAATGAAGGTACCCAGCCTCTGAATCTGGGGCAATCAACAGCTCAATTGAAGACATACACTGGAGAATACATACAGGTAAACAGCATCACCACAATACCTGACAGACAGCCCAGCTTCCAGTGATCATAGTGATAGGTGAAGGACCTAGTCATCTGGGCTGAAACTGGTTACAAAAAAATAAGCTCAGCTGGACTGAATTATTTCACTTGAGAACAGGAGGAGTTGCTGAACTTCTAAGGGAATATGATAGTGTATTACGGAATGAGTTAGGAGGATTGAAGGGCCTTCAGTTGATGCAAGAATCCCTAAGGTCAGAGTTGGTTCCTCTGGAAAATCATAAAGAGAAACCGATGAAATTAGTACCACTCTGAACAAACTGAAGAAACATCTGGCAGAGAAGGCTCGACAATGTTTAATGTTCTAGGAGGAAGCCAAGAGATACAAGAAAGAGACTGAAGAGTCGAATGAAACAAAAGAGGCATTAGAAGGAAAAGTCGTGGAACCTTCCAAGATGTGAGTGGATAATGAAGCCATGGGTAGCTCAACTACCAAACTGAACCAAGTTAAGATTTCACCAGAGAGAAATTTGACCGACTGTGAAATCAAAATGAAGGACGAGACAAAACTCTGTGGCAAACAGAAGAAAAGACAGAAATCAGATCAGATTGGGCTATGTTTCCAGAACACTCTTTGCAGCCAAGAAGGGTTATTCCCAACTAGAAAAGGAAGTTTTATCAGTGATATTTGCAGTGGAGAAATTCCACCAGTATCTGCATAAATGACATTTCACCATTGTGTCAGACCATAACCCTTTAATGGGTCTATTCAGTGAGGATAAAGCCATTCTGCCACCAGCATCAGCAAGAATTCAATGTTGGACTTTGAAATTATCTGCGTATGCACCATCCTGGCTTGCATATTGCAAATGAGGATGCACTTAGCCACCTCCCATTACCAGATAGCATTGTACATGCTCCAGTACCACAGGAAGTTGTGCTTGTACTGAATTTCTTGGATTCTTTGCTTGTGTGTACAAAGCAAATTACGAATTGGAATAACAGAGGCCCAATATTGTTGAAAGTCCAAGACCTTGGATTGCAAGGGTGGTGAAATTCACCAGTTCCTGAAGAGATGAGACCATTCCATGCCCAAAAATCACAGTTCAGTTGTCAAAATGGAATCTTGTTGTGGGAATACAGGGTAATTTGATAAGGTGGATTCAAAATTGGCTTAGTTGTAGGAGACAGAGGATGATGACAGAAGGATGCTTTAGTGACTGGAAGCCAGTGTCCAGTGGCGTACCACAGGGATCTGTGCTGGGTTCCCTATTATTTGTCATTTATATAAACGACATAGATGACTATGTGGGGGGTAGGGTTAGTAAGTTTGTGGATGACACAAAGATTGGCCGGGTGGTTAATAGTGAGATTGACTGTCTTGGGCTACAGGAAGATATATACAGGATGGTCAAATGAGCAGATAAGTGGCAGATGAAACTTAATTCTGAAAAGTCTGAGGTGATACACTTTGGAAGGAGTAATTTGACAAGGAAGTATTCAATGAATGGCATGACACTAGGAAGTTCTGAGGAACAAAGGGACCTTGGCTTGTGTGTCCCATAGATCTCTGAAGGCGGAAGGGCACGTTAGTGGGGTGTTGAAAAAGGCATATGGGACACTTGCCTTTATCAATCGAGGCATAGATTACAAAAGTAGGGAGGTCATGCTGGAGTTGTATAGAACCTTGGTGAGGCCACCGCTGGAGTACTGTGTGCAGTTCTGGTCGTCACATTATAGGAAGGATGTGATTGCACTGGAGGGGGTGCAGAGGAGATTCACCAGGATGTTGCCTGGGATGAAACATTTAAGTTATGAGGAAAGGTTGGATAGACTTGGCTGGTTTTCGTTGGAGCAGAGAAGACTGAGGGACGACCTGATCGAGGTGTACAAGATTAGGAGGGGCATGGACAGGGTGGATAGGGAGCAGTTGTTCCCCTTAGTTGAAGGGTCAGTCACAAGGGGACATAAGTTCAAGGTGAGGGGCAGGATGTTCAGGAGGATGTGAGGAAAAACTTTTTTACCCAGAGGGTGGTGGCGGTCTGGAATGCACTGCCTGGGAGGGTGGTGGAGGCGGATTGCCTCACATCCTTTAAAAAGTACCTGGATGAGCACTTGGCACATCATAACATTCAAGGCTATGGGCCAAGTGCTGGTAAGTGGGATTAGGTAGGTAGGTAAGGTGTTTCTCATGTGTTGATGCAGACTCAATGGGCCGAAGGGCCTCTTCTGCACTGTGAGATTCTGTGATTCTGTGAATCAAGAATAGTCCCTTCACAAGGAAAAGAACCACCCTTGACAGAGCTTCACAGCACGCATCCAGGCATATCGAAGATGAAAACGCTTGTGCAAAGCTATGTCTGGTGGTCAGGTAGAGACAGTGACATTGAAAGCACGGTCAAGCACTGTCTCCAGTGTCAGTAACAACAGAAGTTGTCTGTTTCAGTACCACTGCATACGTGGGAGTGGCCTGGTCAACCTTGGGTTAGACTACATATTGATTATGTCGGATTATCCTTAGGTCCCATGTTTTTATTGATCATCGATGCACATTCTAAATGGATGGATGTGTATGAAGTCAGATCACTGACATCGAGCGCAACTATTGAAAAGTTGCATCAATGTTTTAGTATACATGGCCCACCAAAAGCCATCATTTTGGATAACAGTACAGTTTTTAATAGTACAAAATTTCAGAGATTCCTGAGTTTAAATGGAATTAAACATATTAAAACATTACCATATCATCCCTCATCAACTGGGTTAGCTGAAAGAGTTGTGCAAACTTTCAAATCTGGAATGAAGAGGTTATCTGAAGGTACTTCAGAAACTCGACTTTCCCACTTTCTTCTCAATTATTGTATGACGTCTCATTCAACTACAGGTTCAACACCCTCTGAATTATTGATGAAACACCACCTATGTACAAGGTTAAGTCTGGTATTTCTAAACTTAGAGGGGAAGGTAGAGACGAATCAGAACAATCAAAAATTGAATCACAATATTCATAGCAAAGCTTGAAGATTTACTGTAGGAGATACAGTTTTTGTGCAGAATTTTGGAAGTGAACCTTGCTGGGTTCCTGGAACAGTTGTCTCAGAAACTGGTCCCCTGTCCTTTCAGGTGGAAGTGGAAGACCGAATTGTTTGAAAAGATGTGGATCATCTTAGGAGCAGAGAGACATTCCAACAACTATCTATTCCGCCTGTGATTAATGTTGAACCATTAATCTCTGAGGTAACAGATCAACCTGGAATAGACACACCCGATATCTCTGCAGAGTTGCCTAACCCATGTACTGCCAGTTTCTAATGATGTATCTGATGCTGCAGTTCCTTGTCATGTCGATCCAGTGGATAAACTTCCAGTAGTGGAGCTATGCCACTCTAACCGAATAAGGAAACCACCTCAGAGATTTAATCTTTAATCAACTGATTTGTATATGTGTATATGTTGTAGGTTATTCAAATGTTCTCTGTACATAGGAAGTATAAAAAAAAACTAAAGAGGGAGGAAATGTAGTAATTGAAGGTATAGCCTTTCCTACTGCCTATCAGGGGTCATGTGATTGTTCTTGGAGACCCTGACCAATGAGTCCTAAGCGCAGGCGATCTGGGGGACCGTGGCTTTTCTAGTTCAGGATCTGGTTCAAGCATATAGCTTCGGAAGAGCTCTTTGCAATAAAGTTACCTGTTTCAAGTAGAAACCTCTCTGGTATGTCAAGTCATTGCAATTGTTATTGAGGGTTATTCCCACAATAGGTTGTTTCAGTCTTAACAAAGAACATTTTTGTGCTGCAGTTCACTTAAGTCATCTTGAACCATGGCCTTCAGACCCCTTTCTTAATTGTACAAACTACATTTACTTATTCTCATCCCCGCTGCCTCCAACCTACCATTGTAATTGAAACCAAAATCAGCATTCTGATGGCAAATGTGATCTATTCCTTAAGACCATGCTTATCCATGTTAGATCACAGAAATTATCCATATTAGGTTTATAAAATGTGCACAATGTGATCAAACATATGTTTTTCTCCTTTAAAAATTCTTGATTTTTGGCCAGCTGGAAGACCAAGATCATGATCAACAGAAAATTAATAATGCATCCAGGTAATCAGAAAAACAATGTGAAGAGAATGGAAGTGGGCCAAATGGAACTACACTACTGACTGTTAACCAGGACAGTTAAAGCTTTGAATCTTCCTAACAGTCCTAATTGGATCTATGCGTTTCAGATGCTTTTGCAATCTTTTTAGGACAGGCACAAAGCTGTGTTGTTAAATGGTTTCCTGAAAAATGCTTGCCTGCATGACATGTATACAGCTGCCAAAGTATTGGAAAATAAATGTGTGAGATAAATGAGTACATGTGACAGGTAATGTTATGCTATGTCATTATGCTTTATGCCTGTGCATCAAAATGAGACACAAGAGGCCTCTTTTCCAATTTCTGCTGTTTTTTCACTGATTTATGAATAAATTGAAATGGTAGCAAGCATCTATCTTTTATAGCATACAAAACGCTTTCATGTAATAGCACAAAATGTCCACTGATTCCTTTTGTTGTTTTGGCAGTGCTATGCAATGATCTCAAAACAGGAAAGATTGAAAAGATTTACTGTGTTGAACACTGGTGGAAAAAGGCAAGTAAACTTAATGCATGCAAGTAAAATACATTTCAATGCTAAGATGCACAAATTGGACGTCTACCATAACTTTTGCATGCATATTTATTTGTAGGCTAGATCTTGACAAATATGTTTTTCATAAATAGATGTTATACTGTGTTGTAAGTGATTTACAAATTGTGCTGGGTTGCCATCATTTTTGAGATATTCCAGCATGCATTGTAAGGGGCAGAATGCCCCTCTGCTCCTTATGAGGAAAGTTCTATCAGGTTAAGACTTCCTACACCATGAGCTCGTGTTTGCCCAGCTCAATCGGGACCACTTTATCTCTAGACATGCTGGTTACATTGAGTGAGGTGAAGTATCAGCCTCCAGATAGAAAGAGATAGTTCCCACTGGGAAAGATGAGAGAAAAAGGATAGTTATTAAAAAAAAAGCTCCTCACAAAGCAGATCAAAAGCAGACATTGTTGGGGAATTAGGTAGGGGTCTTGCAAACCCTTGCAATAGCAGGAATGGTTTTAGATTTGCCGGCTTCAAGGAGCAGACGGGTGCCACAGGTGCATCTGTACAGGAATGTTTGTTCACATGCCACATTTATTGAGGTGCACTCCCAAAGACCTATAAAGTTCACTGAGTTCAGTGCTGGACTCTACTGGCAGTTCCAGACTCATTTAACCTCAAGGAATATGTGCTGAGAATCTATGAGGTCTATGCATGGGATGTGAGTTTGTGCTTTCTTGTACATGTTATTAGAGAGCCAGCAAGTGAGAAAAAGGAGAGAAAATCAAACAGAGAATTGTGGTTGTTTCCAGAAGGGATCTAGCTAGGACAGTAATCTTCAGTATTTTTCAAGCAAAGGCCACTTGAGCAAAAAACCTGCAATGTGAGAGTCACATCAACTACTTTACTAAATTATCATTGCTTACTACCCCTTCATGACGCAATGTTACAGAGCAACGCATGTAGCAAAAACAAATCACATAGTATACTTAAAAATAAATACACATGTACAATTAAAACAATACAGCAATTATAAAACAATAAGCAGAAAAATATAAGGAATTAAAAATGTACCTATGCAAATAAACTTTTTAAAAGCTGAATAATGCAAAACTTAGTAAGTTGCAATGTTCTACATTGCTAAATTCTTATATTGATAAATGAAATAACTTTTATATTTTTAAATTTATTTTATTTTAAAAGAAACACGTGACTTTCTACTTAAGTCACCTCCTGCCTGCCACCAATCCTGCTTCCTGAACCTCCTCCTCCTTGATCCTCTTGGCGCTGCAGTTCCTCCTCCCCAAACCTCAGCATTGTGGTTTCACCCCTCCCCAACCTTTGTGTTGTGGCCTCTTCCTTCTCTCTGACCCACTCTCTCGCAGGATCTCCCACTCCCTGTCTCGCCCACTTGCCACTTCCCTCTCCTGGAGTTGCGTTCCCGCTCAAGATCCTGCCACAACTTGAGGGCGGGGAGGGGGTAGACACAGCTCGGAGGTCAGGAAACGGCCACAACTCGGAGGTCGGGGAGCGATGAGCGGCTGCTCCAAAGTGCCCAGGCCAGTCACACGGGAAACAACGTTAAAACAAATCTCATGATACTCAATGAGATTATAGGTGTTACGGCTGGGATGAGGGATGTGCATGAATTATCAAGCGCCATTAGACTGAAGGTCATACCATTAATTTAACTGTTTAATTTTCTCACTGAAATGACCAATTGTACCTATACTTCTAGGACCTAGAAGAAAAGAGACTCTGCCCAGTCTTCTTTCAAAATGATTAATTTATTTTAAAACAAAATTTCTTTTAACAAGTTGCAAATACTGGTTAACACACAATTGTAATCTAGAGGTTTAACTATCTGTCTATTCCTAAAGAATTCCCCCAGCACATACATAGGGATACACAAAGACAAACAAGGGACAAACAGATAGAGTCTCTCTACAGAGATGGGCTTTGGAGGATGGGCATTATAAAAGAAAGGATAAAGTCCACAAGGTCTCGACGCTGTCGACCTGGAATTACCTTGTGTGAAGATAGGCCGCTGTTCCCAGTGGATGTCTGGAAGTTCTCACCAACTAGTCTCAGCTTTGCAGGTCCAAAAGCGGACTAGCCACACTCAAGTGAGGGTCCTCTGGCTACAGGTTGATAGCCACACATAATTTTAGATAAGGTAGAGAAAGGGAGCCAATTAGGGTAGCCTCCCTTCCTCAGCTTGTTCCCCAACAAGGCTGAAAGCAAAACCATTGGTTTTTCAAACTTAACGTTTGCATCTGCCATGTTATTGCCATTTTGCCTTCCAGCTTTTCACTAATTAAAAGGCTTTGCAGTTCAAAACAAACAAACAACTCCTTCTCAAGTGCCATAAAGGTCAGGTGATTTCTTGGAAGAGGCCTGCTTGCTGACAGCTCCAAAGTGACCTTATGACCTTCTTCAAAAAAATCCCAGGTTAGCATCCGCAAGACTAGATCATGCCATGTTCTTCTGTTTTGTAAAAAAACCATAGAATCATATCCTGAGAGATAGGATTCTAATCCAGGAAAGGGAGATTTGGGGAGCCGGACTTAATGAAGATGGGAGCCGCCACCAGCTTGTGGGCTTTGCAATGAAAAACACCAGCCTAGAGTTATAACAAGCACAAAGGAAGATAGTTGTAGTTGTTGGAGGCCAATCATCTCAACTTCAGGGCATTGCTGCAGGAGTTCCTCAGGGCAGTGTCCTTGACTCAATCATATGCAGCTGCTTCACCAATGACCTTCTCTGAAATACAAGATTAGAAGTGGGGATGTTCAGCTTGATTTGTAACTCCTCAGATACTGAAGCAATCCACATGCAGAAAAACCTGGACAACATTTAGAGTTGAATTGGTAAGTAGCAAATAATATTTGCACCACCCAAGTGCCAGCCAATGGCCATTGTCGTATGAAGTTGTATGTACCTGCATGCCACTGTAATGTAAAGGTGTTGGGCAGAGCGAGGGTTAATGTGGGACTGGAGAATAGCACCGCTCATGGTATGATGCATAGAGAACAACCGAGAAAGAGTGCTCTGTAAACAGCTTGCATGGAGACAACAGTTCCATGCATGACCATACCTTCGATCTGGAAATAGTTAAGGGTTAACAATAAGCAGTTCATGCTTACGTATACAAGCCTCAAGATGTCATCATTGAGACACAACTGCACACCATATTACAGCATGGTGGCAATGGTGGAATATCAGCACTATCAGTATGGTACAACACGGTTGGCAGCAGTGATCACTTCTACAAGATATCGCATCAGAGATGCGCATGGTGATCTGTAGTGATATATGAAAGGTGATAGCTAAATGCATGAGCACAGAACAACATTCCAAGGTATGAAACACTAAAAACAACTAAAGCCTAACTAGAGGGATGCACACCTAAGAAGAAAACTTGAAGAAAATTTTGAAGAAGCTTCACTATAGACTTAGAAATAAGAAATACACCACAGTGAATGGAAGTCCATTACAGAAAATTGTAAGAACAAAAGTGACACAATTCATGAGATGGTGAGAAAAATTACAAAAAACGTAGCTGTATTTACATTTTAGAATAGATATTTGTCCCAAGGGCTCAGCATCCAGAGGAGAGTTGAAAGAGAGCTGCAAGTAAAAAAACAAAGGTTAAAAAAAACTTGCAGAAAAAAGGCTTGCAGAGTTAAATAAAGAAGCCTGCAGTGCACAGTAAGAAAAAAGAAAAAAAGACTGCAGAGTTTAAAAAAAACTTATTGCTGCAGAGTTGACAGCTCACAAGTTTTAAAAAGCCTGCCCATCGAAACTCCTCAAGTGCAAAGTTCATAAAACAACAAGGCCCTGCAGAAGTAAAGATCAAAAGAAAAATTCACCCAGAAAAGAATTGCTGCTGTTTGAAAGTTCAGAAGCCTTAAAAAAAATGGTGGCTGATCACCGGAGAGCCCACCAAATTCATGAAGCACGGGACATACAAACAAACAAAACAGGAGCAGAAGTAGGCCATTCAGCCCCTCAAGGCTGCTCGCCATTCAATAAGATCATGGCTGATCTGTATGTGTTTCGAATTCCACATTCCTGCCTACCACCGAAAACCTTTGAATTCCTTGCCTAACAGGAATCTATCTACCTCTGCTTTAAAAATGCTCAATGGCCCCGACTCCACTGCCATCTAAGGCAGGGAGTTCCAAAGTTGCACAACTTCTGAGAGAAAAAAGCTTCTCCTCATCTCTCTCTTAAAAGGGCGACCTCTAATTTTAAAATAGTGCCCCCTAGTTCTGGACTCACCCACAAGAGAAAACATCCGTTCCACATTCATCTTGTCAAAGCGAGAAAAAAATAACACCTGCTGAAAAAAAAAGAGAAAGAACTAGCCCGGAGAAAAAAAGTGCTGTAGTCATTTTTTTCAAAAGTGTAAAGAAAAGGCCCATGATTGTGGGGATCCCGAAAAGCACAGGAGAACCACAGGCAGCTGCAGACAGCCTGAAATGAGAAAAATGGTTACAGCACTCACAGTCTTAAAGCTGTAACACCATTTAAAGAGGTAACTACAAGAAAAAAATGGCCATGGCAAATAAAAGCAAATTAGAAGAGACCCCAGAGAGAAGGCAACTCCCAATAAAGCGCCAAGGCAACAAGAGACTCCAGAGAGGGCAACTCCCAAAAAAGTCCCCAGGGCAACAAGAGACTCCATGGAGAAGGCAGCTTCCAATAAACTGCCAAGAGCAACAAGAAATCCCAGAGGGAGGGCAACTCTGCCAAGGGCAACAGAAGATCCCAGAGAGAGAGCAGCTCTGCCAAGGGCAACAAGAGACCCCAGAGAGAGGGCAACAAGAGACACCAGAAAGAGGGCAATTCCCAATAAAGCACCGAGGGTGACCAAAGACCCCAGAGAGAGGGCAATAAAGGACCCCAAAGCTAGGGCAACAAAAGATTCCAGAGCAAAGACAACAGAAAACCCCTGAGAGAGGGAGTCAAAAGGCCTCAGAGTGAAGGAGACAGCAGTGCAGAGTGAGCTGATGGCTGTGAATGAAGAAAAATTATCTAGCGTAACTCGAAAGAAGCAAATCACGCAAAAAATAAATGAAGCTGTTCTAGAGGAAAATGTTCACATCAGAGCTAAGCTGGAAGATTTGAAGAGCAAGATTCAAGCTGAGCATTTACCTTTGAAAATGTATGATAAGCAGAAGTCTTCAATGACCCAAGCTGGTTGAGGTCTGAATAATCAAATTTCAGAGATGACACAAAAGTGCCAGGAGGAAAAAATGATCCTCAGTTCCACAATTGGTAAAGCAGGAGTTGGGAAAACTCAATCAGATGTACAGCCAGGCACAAAAGGAGGCAGAAAAGGCAAGCACAGATGTTGTAACCCTGAAAGATCCCTTGCAGAATCAATATGTAACCATGGAAAGACATGAGGAGCCCCAGAGGATATTGAATATTACTTCAGGAAAAGCTGCATTGGAACTATCAGTAGCAATGAAATAATGCATTGAAGCCCAGAGTGACTTGGCAAGAGGTCAACAAGAAAATGAATTGTTGAAAGAATGGCTGATTGTTCCTCAAGATCAAATGCAAACAAAATCATAACCATTCAACAACATGAAGAAATGAAGACTGTCTCAAACATGGCATGGAATGGAAGTATGGCAGAAGAAACACAAAGAGACTCTATTGAATTACATGAAAGCTCAAGATGAAACTCGCGAGCTTTGCAAAAAAAAGGAAAACCTATTGAAAGACCTTCACGTGTTACAAGAACTCTGAACAAACTGAAGAACAAGTTACCAGAGAAGACTCAGCAATATTCAATATTCCAGGAAAAAACCAAAAACTACAAGAAACAGATTGAAGAGCTGCAGAAGCAGTTGAATGGAAAAGAGGAGACAATGAAGGGAAAAGCCGTCGAACTTTCCAAGCTGCAAACGGATAATGCAGCCACGAGTAGCACAATTACAGAACTGAAACAAGTTATGAGTTCACAGGAGACAGACCTGGCCAACAATGAAAACAATATGAAGGACAAGGACAAAGTTCTGTTGCAGACAGAAAAAGAAAAGACAAAAATAAAATTGGAAAATGTAAACCCGACACTGAAGTGCAAGGAACTAGAAGAGAAAGCACTGGATATCTCAGATGTACTGAGAACCATTGAGCTCAATGAAAGGATTCATAAGCTTGCAAAATGATTTGAAAATAAAACAGTAAATAAACATTTGGCTGAGATTGTGAAACAAGTGGAAATGAAGGCTCCACTTGAGAAACATATACCCCCAGCAAGAATATGGCAGACACAACAGAAAAAGAAAATTCAAGTCCACTCTAGGAATGTAAGGAGAGCACATTCCCTTCGGAAGGAATAGAACAAACGCCTAGTGTCCGAAAAAGCAGACGGGCTGTTAATAAAGAGAAACGCAACTCTAAGGACCGCAAAATCAAATGGAGATAGCCCAGTACCAGATACCCAGTTTACTACTACCATTCCTCCAAATGTGACAGACTGAGATATGGAAGAACTGTTGAGCCCCAAGACCGCCCAAATTTATAAAGTCAGAGACTTGAGATGGGGAGAAAGGATAGCAAGTAAAGATTGTATTACAGATAGTTATAATCCATTGGAAGGGAAAATTTTCTTTGGTCAACAAAGGGGTATGTTATATAATGTTGGAAGAGTCTGTATGCCACTGTGATGTAAAGATGCTCAGCAGAGCAAAGGTTAATGTGGGACTGGAGAATAGCACCACCCATGGTATGATGCATAGAGTCACATAGAAACAGACTGAGAGAACAGTCTGGAAAGAACACTCTGTAATCAGCCTGCATGGAGACAACATTTCCATTCATGACCATATCTTGGATCTGTAAATAGTTAAGGGTTAACAAAAAACAGTTCATGTTTAAATATACAAGTCTCAAGATCTCATCATTGAGACACCACTGCACACCATATTACAACAGCCATCTCCAACAACAGAGAGTCTAGCCATTTTTTTTTGGCATTCAATGGTATAACCATCACTGAATTCCCCATCAACATTCTGCGGGTTACCATTGACTCAAAACTTACTTGGACCAGCCATATAAATACTGTGGCCATAAGGATCAAAGTCCTGGAAGTCCCTTCCTAATAACTTTGTGGGTGCACCTACGTCACATAGCCTGCAGCG